>NC_086318.1:417791296-418091296 GCF_036172605.1 Pelobates fuscus | reverse complement strand
ATAATTTGTGGGTGTAGCTAAAGACGAGTAGATTTAAAGAGCTGGATTTAGAACCTGTTCATTTCAGATTTGAAATGTAACCCTTGGCCTATGTACCATTTTTGGGCACCTGGGCAGTGGATCATTTAATTAATTTAAACGAGTTTCATGGCATAATACAGTGATGTTTACTGCACTGTGCACTTCCTTATTCATGACTGCTCTCTGTCAGTATTTTCCGACACCCTGAGAGTGTTTACATGTCGGGAAATCCTGGTACATAGTTAATATTGATAACTCCGGGCTCAGAGCTGTCAGTATCTTTGTTTATTCCCAAATTGCAGCTTGCAATAATTAGAATTTGTGACAGTCACTCATCATCTAGGAACTATTTTTTTTTTTTGTAAATGCTCCAGCATGTCAGTCGATGCAAATGAAATTAAAATATATATTTTTTTTATTTTTCACTTGCCACTATATACTATACCTACTTTCCCACAACTACAAAAACATTTCTGTAGATTTAGATGATTTGTGTGAAAATATATATTTTGCATATTCTCCACTCTTACACCTACTAACTTATAATTTCCTTTTAGAGGTATGAGAAAGTTCCATGCTATATTTAGCTTAATTAAGTGTCCCATAAATGGATGCAGTTAAAACAAAGCTATTTCTCAAATGTCGACAAATATAGCTTGTCAGCTACTAGTAGCAACGGACATTATAACAAACACAATGTAACTACTTGTTTTAGGATTAATACATTCAACGTCTTTTCCTAGCACATGGTGAAGAATAAATATTCTCTGGGAGAAAGTGAATAGGGTATTGAGTAAAAATTTAAAATATAAGGCGCTATTGTGAAACTTGGACTTGTTCGGAGGTGGTTTCTGTTAAATCATGTTTCATAATTTGTTTCCTAACTTTGATTATGCCAAATTGAATATATAGATTAGCTTAGTGGATAGGCCTCTGGCATAGCTCTCTTATAGTCACAAGTTCAATTATCTGTAAATTCAAGCCAGCCTTTCATTAATGCAAGGTTGGTAAGATGACTATGCTAACAACCTACTTTTCTACCCTACCCTTACCTTTTGTGTCACTATACCCCACTCCCTCTAGCATGTAAGCTCATTGAGCAGGTCCCTCAACCCCGCTGTTACTGTGTGTCCAACTTGTCATGTTACAAATACGTATCTGTTAGCCCACCCACAGCACTGCGGAATTTGTTGGGACTTTATAAATAATAATAATAATAATAATAATTTAGTAATAATATCCAGACCTAAATAGACATACTAGAGACAAGCTATATGTACCCTTTCTAATTAAAAAATTATAATTTTCAAAATGGATGGCCAATACAGGCTTTAAGTGTCTGATACTTTTATATGTTGACTTATGAGGACTGGCCAATCTGAATGTCGGGCTCTGTCTTCCAATATAAGGTAAGTTCTGTCTTGTGTGCATATTAAAGATCTGGTCTGTAAACCTTTTGTAAAACCTTGGAGATATATGGTGCAAACAAACATTGGGCACCGGAATTTCTAAACCTTAAAGAAATACCTGCCTCTTGTCTAAACTAAGAAGCAGGTGACATCTCAGCTAATCCTAGACACTACTGTTAATTTCATTGGAATTCTTTATCTTAACTCCCTGCCAATCACTTCTTGTGCTTAGTCTTTTCACCTGTCAATCAGCAGAGAGAGGGAGCATAAAGAGAGTTGGACATACAGAATCAATACAATGTGTGTATCAGCTGTGCCTCGATGAAATTGGATTATAATGTCAAACTGAACTCATCATCTTTCCACCTCCATCTATCTCCATGTAGGTCCAAGGCACAGTTTGCTCATGGGAGTTTCTTGATTTAGGCATCACCTTTTCCCCCCACACTTAGTTTTTCTCCGAATTGTGAACCTTTCACTTACAATATTACTCATATTTGCCCCTACCATAGATGCAATTAAGGCCTTTTTTCATACACTTATCATTTCCTGCCTTAAATATTTTCAATCACTACTCATCACTGTTCCAAATACTCACACCGCCCCCACTACAATCAGCAACGAATGCTTCTACCAGGCTTATCTTCTTGACTTTCTGCTATTCTCACACCTCACCTCTTTTCCAGTCTTTACATTGACTTCCTGCACCCTTCCACATTCAAACTGCTAACATCAACTCATTACCTAATTTCCTCTTTAATAAACAAATACACCCCTTCTCATTCCCTTCATTCTGTGATTGACCTTCTCCCGCCCTCTGTTACCTCATTGCTTTCATCTACAGGACTTCACAAGGGTTGTGCCATTCCTATAGAATGCCCTGTCTCATCCTATTAGATTTACCCCTCTCTCTAGTGAAAACCCAGTTGTTTTGGAAAGTTTACCATCTTAGAAACATAGACACATAGAATGTGACGGCAGATAAGAACCATTCGGCCCATCTAGTCTGCCCAGTTTTCTAAATACTTTCATTAGTCCCTGGCCTTATCTTATAGTTAGGATAGCCTTATGCCTATCCCACGCATGCTTAAACTCCCTTACTGTGTTAACATTTACCACTATGGCTGGAAGGCTATTCCATGCATCCACTACCCTCTCAGTAATGTAATACTTCCTGATATTATTTTTAAACCTTCGGCCCTCTAATTTAAGACTATGTCCTCTTGTTGTGGTAGTTTTTCTTCTTTTAAATATAGTCTCCTCCTTTACTGTGTTGATTCCCTTTATGTATTTAAATGTTTCTATCATATCCCCCCTGCCTCGTCTTTCCTCCAAGCTATACATGTTAAGATCCTTTAGCCTTTCCTGGTAAGTTTTATCCTGCAATCCATGAACCAATTTAGAAGCCCTTTTCTGAACTCTCTCTAAAGTATCAATATCCTTCTGGAGATACGGTCTCCAGTACTGCGTACAATACTCCATGTGAGGTTTCAGTGGTGTTTTGTATAATTGCATGAGCACTTCCCTCTTTCTACTGCTAATTCCTCTCTCTATGCAACCATGCATTCTGCTAGCATTTTTCCCTTTACTCAGATGTTGAGGTTAGGACTGTATCAAATATTCTATACTCTGGCCTTGGGTTTTTACGTCCAAGATGCATTATCTTGCACTTATCTACATTAAATGCCAGTTGCCACAGCTCTGACCATTTTTCTAGTTTACCTAAATCATTTGCCATTTGGCTTATCCCTCCTTTATCAACCCTGGAACCTATATTTGTATCATCAGCAAAAAGACATACCTAACCATCAAGAACATCTACAATATCACTAATAAAAAATATTAAAGAGTACCAAGTACAGATCCCTGTGGTACCCCACTGGTAACAAGACCATGCTTCGATTATACTCCATCGACTATAATGCTCTGTTGCCTGTCATTCAGCCACTGCCTTACCCATTCAACAATATTTGAATCCAAACTTAAAGATTGTAGTTTATTGATGTGTCTTGTATGAGTGACAGTGTCTTCCTGGGTGACTCTTGCTGATTAAAATCCTCAAATCCCTCCACTTTTCACCCATGTTTCACTCGATTCTCTCCTTCCACTCTATGTTTCCTACATACAGAACTTTCACAAGCGTAAAGCAGCTTTGTCACAGTCTGGGGGCTTTGCATCATTTGCAAATACCTCCCTATAGTGACTGCTCCACTGTGTGTCCGGTGACCACTGGGTTCAAGGCAAGGTGAGTTATACTTACGTGAACCCTCCCTCAGGGCCACCACCATTATTTTCCTGACGGTCCTCTTCAACTCTTTGGCTTATGTCACCGAGGTCTGTGGAGGATCCCAGAGACTGTGGCATCCTCCACAGGTAGAGCCTTTTTCAAATTGCTGTCACTATTAATGGCTTGGTGTCCAGCAGGTAATTAAATTATAATGTCCTAACCTAATTATGTCCTAGACACCAAGACCCCAGGGCATGGTTTGCATTGCATTGGCTAAAGACCCTCTGTTGTGTGCAGGGTATAAATACATGTTTTCCCTGTAATAAACAGTTCATGTGTTTTACTCAATACAACTGGTCTGAGAGCTGAGCACTGCCTCCAGTCAATTATACAAGTAACAAAAAGGGCTATTAACACTGTCTTCTGTTGCTATAATCATTGTATACTGCAGCTGAATCCCAAACCAGTGGAGGACTGCAGAAGCGACGACCAAGGGATGCTAAGCGACCTTGCTACCTGTGACACTGTTTGTTTAATAAAGATTTACACTTATTATTCAAATAAATGGGGATTCACTTGTGTTTATCACTAGCACTTTCTCATAAATTTACACCATTAGGTTGTTCATTTTATATGATTTTACTGCCAACACGGAAGAACAACACTGTTACATGACCACAGGTAAGCACTTAACTAGTTTTTAACACTGATGGATTGCAGTTACCTCTGTTTATCCTTTTTGTAGAAGAACCAATGAGGTATAAAGGGTCAGTGTGTTGGGCTGCCAGTATTAATCTGTATTAAGTAATAAAACACTAATGTACACATGGTTCTTCATGGTTAAATCCAATGAACGTTCTATAAAATTAGACATATAGCACGTACATCTATTCAGGTCCCATTATTCTATTAAACTCGAGGTCAGTTGGCACTCATTACCTTAGAGATTTATAGAATAATGTGACCTGGATATATATATATATATATATATATATATATATGCATTACATATTACATTTATAACTCGCTATAAATTCTACTGGTTTCATCAGCACAGAGCATTTACAATTATAGTAACTATAGTGTCTAGTACTGAATAGTTTACTTGGAGTCTACACTAATATAGTGTCCATTACTGAATAGTTTACTTGGAGTCTACACTACTATAGTGGCCAGTACTGAATAATTTACTTGGAGTCTATAAACTATACTGTAGTGTCCAGTCCTGAATAGTTTACTTGGAGTCTATAGTACTATGGTGCCCAGGACTGAATAGTTTACTTGGAGTCTATAGTACTATGGTGCCCAGGACTGAATAGTTTACTTGGAGTCTATAGACTATACTATAGTGTCCAGTACTGAATAGTTTACTTGGAGTCTATAGTTTTATAGTGTTCACTAATAATAGTTTACTTGGAGTCTATAGTTCTATGGGAGAATGAGACACATGTGGAGGCTGGGGGGAATGAGACACATCGGGGGCTGGGGGACTGACAAACATTGGGGGCTGGGGGAATGAGACACATGAGGGAACTGGGGGAATGAAACATAAGGGGATAGGGGAATGAGACACATGGGGGAGCTGGGGGAATGTGACACATGGGGGCTGGGGGAATTACCCACATTGAGGACTGGGTGAATGAGACACATGGGGAGATCGAATGAAACACATAAATGGAGGGGCTGGGGGGAATGAGACACATGACGGGACTGGTGGAATGAGGTACATGGGAGAATGGGGGGGATGAGACACATCGGGGGCTGGGGCACTGACAAACATTGGGGGCTGGGGGGAATGAGACACATGAGGGAACTGGGGGAATGACACATAAGGGACTAGGGGAATGAGACACATGGGAGGACTGGGAGAATGAGACACAAAGGGGGAGGGAATGAAACACATGATTGGAGGGACTGGGGGGGAATGAGACTTAATTGTGGCCCTTGAATATTTCAAAATTTTAACATGAGGCTCTTACAGACATGAGGTTTGGCATCCCCTGTTATAGAGGATCATGATGCATGATATTATAAAATACACAGGAAGGTACATTCTCCATTATAGAATCCTGGATGCATGCATTATATCTAGTACTAGTTACTAGTATATACATCATAAACTGAACAATTTAGATTTTTTTTTTTTTTTTTTATAATCTAGTTCCTTTTTCTTACAGTTCAAGTACACAGTCAGTCAGTGGTTTTAAGTGAAATGCTTTTAGCATAGTTTCCCCATGCAGTGCAAACACGTTGCATAGAAGGCAGTCATGCACACCCTGTCGCTCCCAAATGAAAGATCACACGATCAAATAATGTAAGTTAAGCCTTTCATTGCTAGATGTATACTCTTGCCTATTTGGCGACGACAGTGTTACACTTTCTGTTTACAGTGAAATAACAAAGCTTTCATATTTGTTTTTCAAAGGCCGAAAGAAAAATAACATACCTGTTAAAAATATGTTTGTTTAAACAAAATAAGTTAAAGCTTTTCAAACAGAAATTGGAAAAAATGAAACGTGGAGTTTTGAATCATTGGTATACATTTTGACTCTTAAAGCGACACTCTGGGCAACCTAAGACATATAATTCAGTGAAGTGTTTATGTTACCAAGGGTCTCTGTGCTCCGTCTCCTGGTTCTTTGTCAATATTTTTGAGTGTGAGTCTTCTCTGACATCTTAAGAACATCCCCTTCTCGGTCGTATCAAACTTACCCCCTTAAGGACACACCTTCTGGAATAAAAGGGAATCATGACGGAATATTTCCGTCATGTGTCCTTAAGGGGTTAAAAAGGCAGAGATAGGCTGGCAGCACTATCCCATTCCCAGAGCTCTCATCCCACAGTATTATTGTCTTGCAAACATGCTAAATGAATTGATAGTGTGGAAGTTTGAATATCGCATTCGACGAGGAGGGGGCAATCTCTTGGTGTTGCTGAAAGTTCCGGTATTTGTAAAAGTGCTTCTAAACGTATTGTCAGAGAGCTGGTATACGGCAATCGGAGACTCTTGGCAACAATTAAGACCTACAGTGAGAACAGGTCGTGCCAATATAAAAAAAAAGACTGATAAAACAAATTACGGGATAAAAAAGCAAACACACTTTTTGCTTTTTGTTTTATTCGTCTTTTTTATAATGGCGCAACCTGTTTTTTGTGCAGTTTGATTTGTTTACTTCTTGTCGGGGATTGGAGGGGTCCTCGGTTTTAAAGTTTGCTGCCTTCGATCTGCCTGCATTAAGATTTTCATTGCTTCACTATTCTTTTGCTATTTTTGTGTCCTCCCCCTCCCGCTGCCCTAAAAAAAAAAAATCAACTTAACTCTGATCCAGCAGCAAGTAGGTCCGTCACCGCAGCTCTGTCTGTCAGAGATCCTGACTAGTAATGATCTACTACTACAACTCATTGCATCTCATAAAGAAATATTGGTACGCACGGCGCATGTCCTGTAATTAGCGCACTGCACCTACATTGCCTCTCATAGAGAAACACCGAAACCTTGAAACCAAATGTTCCCTATGAGAAGCCCTACATCCACTTTGTCCTTAAATTGGACAAAGATCACCCTGCAGGCAGTGTGATTGGCAGAGGAGAAGGTACAGCCCAGACATTTGACAAGAATAAAGATTTCTCATGAAAAGGACACTTTTATAAACTGAGAAAGAAGTGTCACTCTGTTAATGTTGTTTAAAAATGTTCTTTAATGAATGAAAAGGCGTGTTGTGTTATAACACCAGCTATGGTAGGTTACATACTGGTTTGAAAGCCATGCTATCCAGTAAATGAGTTAAAATCCTCAGGTAATGTTACATGAAATATAAGCTAAGAAATATGTAGTGATGTATGAAACAACACTCGGAGATACATTGTTAACTTGAAGAACCAGTTGGAACAGAAAAATAGCCTCCCACAGTGTAAATATTCACCTTACAGTTTAAATAATTACTGTGTGACATAATGCCAGTGGAGTGGGGAAACTGCTGCAGTAAAAAATAGCACATTGTGTGAAACACAATGCAACTCTAATGGCTCTCAATACATAGTGAAAATATGCATTTGTTACCCATAAGGCATTGCAAAACAAACACCAGAAATGGTATGAGATCATAGATAAATCAGTAATATTATTATATATAGAACCCTAAATATCCTACAGCGTTGTTTTGTTGATATAGAAAAAAAAAAATCAATGAGATAATGTGTGATAAACTAATTAAAAAAAGAGAAATGTGGGGTGTGGAGGACTCTGCTCCAACAAGCTTACCAAAAAGAAAGGATTATTTATGTAAAGAAACAGATAAAGTCAACTAGCTGTAACTCTCTCTAGGGCCAAGTTGGGTTGTTTAAGTGGGTTTCAGAAGCTGGTCAGGCTTAAGGGTTTGTGTTGAGCAGCCTGCATCAGGCTAAGCAAATGACAAAAAGAGCTGTATTTCTCCCTTGCACCGCAATGCTTGGGCTGTGGAGGAAGAGATTACAAATAATGTGTTTGTCAATGTGCATGTGTATCAGTAAATATTTGTCTGTGTGTTTGTGTCTGTGTGTGACAGTGTGCATGTCTGTGTGTGTGTAAGTGTGTTTCTGCCAGTATATATCAGTGTGTGTGAATCTGTGTATTTCTTTCCAGTATATATCAGTGTGTGTGAATCTGTGTATTTCTTTCCAGTATATATCAGTGTGTGGATCTATGTGTTTGTGACAGTATGTATCAGTGTGCGAATCTTTCTGTCTGGCAGTGTGTATTTGAGTGTGTGTATGTGAATGTGTGACCGTGTTTGGGAATACATATGTAAAGCTGGGCATGTGTATCTGTGAATGTGTTTCTGTGTTAGTGTTTGAAAGAATGTATTTGTGTGTGCATTATTCTGGGAATGTACCTGTGACATTGCATCTTGTGTAAGCATGTGTGACAAGGCTGCCTTGAAAAATTGTTTTATAATGAGCCCAGAGTAATGACGGCCTTGATTATGGGAACTTGCATGTACAATTTCAGAACCTGCAGAAACCTTTGATTTTCCAACAAAAATTGCAGAATTCAGGACAAACTCCCCACAACTCACAACACCATGTTTAGTTATAATACACTAACACACACAGGTACATATTATGCCAATTTGTACTAATTTCGGATTTATACTTTACACTAGTTACACTTAATCAAAATTACAAACATTTATTTAAAATGTTATCCTTCTAAGGATTGTCTGAATGAGTAGATCTTCCCATGACGCTGTACAGGCCACATACACTCTAATAATAAATATCACTGAGCGGATTCATACAACACAAAATGATCTCCCTAAGGGGATACAAGCTTTCACATCAAACTGCTGCCCATTTTCCATGAAGAACTCCATGAGACTGGACTCTAGAAGGTCCTTGATGTTCTCTATTCAATGCGATTTTCTCAGAAATCAGAAAACAACACATTTAGCATTGTTGAATTGATTGCATGCATGTTAAATAATTATAGCCCCTCTGGAAAAGCCTTCTCACACTATAATTACAATATCAAAGTATTTTGCCAGGAAAGGAAACAGTTTAGCTATTTTCCAAGCATGTCCTGAGGTCTAGATGCTATTATTACCCAACTTTATGCAACTGTTGACATCAACAAGATGAATGGCTGTACTGGGTCTGCCAGAATCGGGTGTGAGGCTTTGAAATACTGCTGCTGGAGTCATATCTACTGAGCTCTCTCACCAGCAGTGGAATGATGCTGTTCTGGTTTTTCTTGAACACAGGTGACAGCCTGGGGCTTTTAGATGTTTTGGATAACAAGTGCCTTAATTATGTGACATCTAGTACCTCACAGTTAAAATGAGTGTAATATTCACCGGTATTGGGGTATTCTGAAAGCAGTAGCGGACTTAAAGGGGCACTCCAGATTCCTAAACTACTTTAGCTTGCTGGAAACCTTTATGTGTGAAGAGTGTGTCCTATTTTTTTATTTTGCTAAACGTGTAGATTTCAAAAGAAATGTGCACTTATAAATTAACCTGGTTCCACCCCCCCGGCTTTTTAAGCAAACAACAGGTCCTGTTACTTCCTGGTTTGGTGATAGCGTATTTGCACTGAACTTAAGAGGCAGCAACTACCCAGATCACCTGCCTTACAAAGACTTATTATTGAGCTACATTGGGAAGTCTGTGATTGGGCCACAGAACGTCTGGGCAGGGTTAGAAGGGGAGGGCTTTCTAAGGCAATGGAGATCTGCAGTTTTTGCAAGCTGTTTTTAGATATAACTCCAATGAGAAAAATGTAAAACTAAATGCATGTAAATTTTCATTTGAGGTATAACTACTACACAGTGATTTTTAAAATGTGTTTTGTATTTGGGCAGTGGAGTGTCCCTTTCAGCACAATAGGGGATAGTTATCACAGTTCTATTCCAGGAGAAGGTCAAAGTAGTAAGAATGGGCCAATCACTTAGGGGAGATTTTCCATTTGTTCTGTTCTAAAAACTTCTAAAAATGTATTAGAGAAGGAGTCACCAACGGAATGGGTCTTTGGTTCCGCTAGTTTCCATGGTGATAGAATATTGTCTGGAGTAAATGTAAGTTAACATCTGGATCCCCTATTATATTAATATAATAACTGTAATGCTTGGCACACATTTTGTGGATTTACAAGGCATCCCCAAGCAGAGACCCGTGGTGTCCTGGCTAAAACGTCACTGCATTCTGTAAGGATTGTAAACAGGATTACTGAAGATGCTGGGGTGCTACAACACATTATGATCCATTCCATTCAGAACGGTTAGATTTTTAACATTTTCACAGTAGTAACCAATCAGTCTATAGCTTTAATGCACAGACATTGTCTATGAAGTCAATGCCGTGATTATTATATAAACTTGAAACTTTATTACACAAGCGTCAACATATTAATTCATAGTTAAATTAGATTTTCAGAATATTAACAACAACCAGACAATTAATACAATGTGTACTAAAATACAACAATGGGCACTTTACACATTCCAATAATATAGAAATGATATGCCAATCTCCTGCCAATGTTCATTTCAAGCAATCCTTATGTAAATATTACTAAGCATCTTCTCGTCTGTGGTTATGGAGGAAGTCATTCATTTTTCCATTAACTATAATTGCATTTTGAAATATGTGAATAAAAATATATTCTGGGTTTTACTAGTTATTAGATTTAAAAAAAAAACAGCATTGCCAAGGCTTTATTAATAAAAAAAAAATGTAAAAATTAAAATACATATAAAAAAAAAAAATGTGGAAAAAGCACACGCTACAACAAAAATCAATTTTGCACAGAAAAGTAAATCATCGCACACATCATTAAACAGTAAATTGTCCAACAGAAAGACATTTTAGAGGAGTATTACATTGAACGAACATCTGATATAATTATTCATTTTTCCAGTTTTAATCTTTTGTGCAAATCATCACAACAAATAAATCGTATAAGACGACAATGCAACAGCGTTCACCGACAGCTACAATAAGTCTGTACACTAAACTGGGAATTAGGGAAAATTGACAAAACTATCTGAACATTTTCGACCAAGATTGCCAAGCTGAAAAAGGCAGAGCTTTCAAGATTTTCTTCCAGCTTGTCATTTTATTAGTCTGATATGCAAATGGTACAGCTTTTTTTTTGTAATGGCCCTAGTGAGGGTAAGCTTATGCCTCGTTTCCACTGAGCGGTATGGTTCGGGTCGGTACGGTTCGGAAGGGTTAGAATGGTCCATCCTATTCAGGTAAGCATCTCCACTGCAAGTCGGACCTCCAGGGAGCATGTGGGGTTTAGACCAAATGCCTAGCGTGCCATTTGTCGTGAGCATTGACGTTTTCCTGCCCGTCAATCAATGGATTGCATAGTGTGACGCAAGTAGTTCCGCCCTAACCGTACCTTACTATTTCCTATGGACCTACATCTGAAGGGGGCCCAGGAATGGTGCGGTTTGGTTTGGTTTGGTTGTATGGGCCACTTTCATAATGGAAAAACTCAAAATAGCGTACCAGACCGTACCGACCCGAACCGCTCAGTGGAAACGGGGCATTACTGAGTTTATTCAAGTTCTCAATGGTCTTACATATCCTGATTTAATTGTATTGTGGATATATTGAGTCCATATGTAACTGTTTCAGTGGAAGATCATTCAACTTATGTTCCTAATTCATATAAATACTTACAGGGAACTTGGCTAACAGCACTGGTATTCATACATTGAAATAAACATGTGCAAAGCATAAGCAATCAAACATTAATTAGTTTAAACACAAACAAATAAAACACTAGAAATGTAATTACTATAGAATTTAAAATATATATTTACCAATGAAGAATTCCGTCATTATGATGGCCACACTGCAAACGATATTTTCTTGCAGCATTCAGAAAAAGAAAGTCCGGGAAATATAGAGAGGTTAATACATATTGAAAGTCAGATTATTTAATAATTGCGACATTTTTCATACAACATAAACACATGACTACATATAGCTACAGATAGAACCATTTTCTTAAGAATTGCTAAATTTCAAGTGTATATGAATATCAATATATGATGTTTTTTTTTTCATTAGTTATACTTCATTTGCAAAATATAAACACATGTTTTTAAGTTTTCATTTTTCAGATAGTTTTATTTCCGTGAGAAAATGATATGACATTATAGAATATAATATTTTTTTTGTTATTAAAAAAAACCTTTTCAATATCTAAAGTGAGCATAAAATTAGTGCAACATTGTAAATGTTATAGAAAATGAACTCTGAACATTAATTGGATTCATTGAGCATGGTTTGAGCATCATGATTTGCTGTGTCACATCCTGGTTTGGTGATAGTGAAGCACAGAAGCTAACAAACATGGTAGTTTGTTGCAAACACAGAATCTTCAAATATGAATATGATTTTTATTCTTGATTCATTTTTTAAAAATAATTATTTAATTTTGTTGTGGAGTAAGACATTCAATAGTGAGTCGAACTGTTGGTGACAGTAATCCAAATGTAAACGTATATAGGTAATATATGAAGTAACGCACAGCAAAATGTATGACGTTAAAATAATGCAGTACTCTGGTTACCAAACAAAATAGAGGCAAGAGTTAACATGGCATTAATACCGATGGCAAGTATGAGGCCTTCGTTGAGTAAAAAACTCATCAGGGTAGGCACCTTAGTGAGAAACATCCGCTTACAAATTATAATGGGGAGGGTGGAGTCGCTAGAGTCGAGAGCTATTACGGAATCGACAGATTCACAAATACCGAATGTATTTTTCACACTCATATAAGCAAGCCTTTGCAGGACGATATATTGGCAAACATATATATATATATATATATATATATATATATATATATATATATATATCCATAAAGACAAAATAATGCATTAATGGGACTGTGTCCAGGGGATTTCATGGATACAAAAATAATAATAATAATAATAATTTTTAAAATAAATAAATAAATAACAGTACACAGTAAATAAATAACAGTATACCTATTCTTTAAAGCAATACACAGGTTTATTCACTAAATAGTGAAATATGTGAACTGAAAACAGGTTTATATAATCCAGAATAAAATAGCCACACTTGGATTATGGCTGAGGTATAGCTATTTTAGTTTAAATTCTGCAATACAGCTTTAAATTCACATTTAAGTAAATAATCCCCTAGAGTCAAGCATACTATTTTACACCATTTTAATTAACATTTGCCCTTTTATGATTCGTCATAAAATATGTACATCAGCCCCATGGCTTCATTTATTTATATTAATCTAGATTCCCGATATTGTATTTTCATTACACCTTTATGACACTCTCTAGTCAGAGATCTCCCCCCCCCCCCCCCCACACTCTATAATAACTCATTTTATTACTGCTGGTGGAAACTAGGCCATATAGCTAATCCATCCCCTGTTCTGACAGCTGCAACATGTATAAAAATACTTAGAAACTCAATCAGGAAGAGATCACCAGTTGCATGCTGGGACAAAATGTACAAGAGACAAGTTAGGCAACTGTACATCTGTAATATTGTTTCACATAGTTATAGTGTTACAGCAAATGTATATATATATAAACGGTATGTTTTGTGGAACGTCCACTGGCCATGTATTGATATATTGGAAACCTACAATTTACTCTCAGCAATGTTAACAATCTCTACCTTACATTATAGTGAGGAGGTATTTATTCCCAAGTAGCCGGAAAAACTGGGTGTAAGCAGAAAACATCATTACCAATCATAATTTAGTTCTTCGTATTGTGAAATTTTATTGAACAGTTTGTCTTTCTTTACCTATTGTACAGCGCTGTGTAATATGTCGGCGCTGTATAAATAATCGTAACTATTAAGAATAAATAAAATAAAATGTGAAATACCCTGCTTACGGGCATTCACAATTACCCGAACAGCATTTTTGGGGATGAAGCAATTCCCAAGCATGCAATCAGGATGTTAAAACAATATCGGTGTGATAGTATGTAGAAATATCTGGGTAAAGCCATAAACAGGCACAAAACAGGCAATAAATATAATTAACCCTATCTACAATTTATAAATAATTCTGATGTAGTTTGACGAATGGTTTGCCAAATGACTAGAAAACAGTACTATTTATCTCCAAAACTAAACTAGAGTTAAAAAATGAGGAAGTTCTATCTGTGTAATGTTATACCTCTTTTGTTTAATCCAAACGCTATTGAAAATAATAAAATAGGTCTGAAAACTCAACCTGAATGGGCTTTCCTGACTGCTATAGAACATGAAACCATTCTACCCGGTAAGTATCACTTTCAAAGTCATTCATCATATAAAGAAGAGGCAGAACAATGTCAGTGAATTATTTCAATAACTAGGGGATTTCTCAATTCTAGAGAAAACACGAAACTCATATAAACTGGATAACTGGAATCTAATCTTCCATAGAAAGGTGATCGTTACTGTCGACGTAGAGAGCACAACATTAACGAAAATACTGCGTTCAAGAGGTGCCGTTCTCATCTGCTTGAACTTTCGACCTACACAACCGATATCAAGACCTCATTTATTCCAGAGACTTTTATCTGGATAATGTGAGATGCGAGTTCAGAGCTGTGAAAAGGCTGAGCTGTGCTATTCTGCAAAGAATTGGCACGGTGAACCTTTAAATAAATAAAAACTGATCTAAATAGGACAATCTAAGGGAGATTTATCAAGTCAAAAACCAGAGTGACTATGGAGCACTGTGCTAAATAATGAATAATGACCAAGGAATCCAATAGAACATCTCTCAGCAGTTTGCCTTGATAAATATCTCCCATTGATTCTACACAGTTAGATTTAAAATTGCATGGGTGTATATAAAAATAAATAAAAAATAAATAAATAACATGATACCTGATTGAGAACAGTGGTGAAGATATAGCAAAGAAAATACATGTTAAGTTAAAGGGTTACTCAAGGGGTCATGGTGTTTGGAGTCTACATGTGTAGGGATAGTGCACTTTGCTCCTGGAGGTGGATGTGGAGGTGTCATTCGCTTTTGTTAATACTGGGAATACGTAGCTTGCTGGTGACAGTTTTTAATACAAGACTGTTTTTGATTAGACTGGCCATTTAAGTTGGGCATCAGTAATCACCACAAGCAGTTCTGAACTAGAGAGTGGGATTTGAAGATGGAGAGTTGAAGTCTGAGGTGTAATGTGATAAAATAGGACTTTACATAATTATCAGTGTGTGCAAGGGGTTTGCCCAAGCACACCCTAATGTTCAGGCAATTTATTCCTCCAAATCCTCTCTGGGCATTTTGAATTTGTTTACGTAAATGGCTCAGTTAAAGATCGCGCATGCATAGTGCAGTATTATGAAATAAAAAAAAATCTAATAAACGGGCATTAGAAACACTAAAACCATCTCACATTATTAAAGTGGCTATGATGCCTGTAGTCCACTGGCACCAGCTCACTGTTCACAACTAATCAATTATGAATGTTTTAACATTGAATATGGGTCCTCAGGTACCTGTGGCGCAGCCCCAACTGGAGGTATGGCAAAGGCAGCAGGAAGAGTAACACACCACTTTAGCCATACCAACTCACAACCAGAGACGAGCATCTGTGATAAGCTGCGAACCTATCGCTGCTCAATCTAATGCAGAATCATCAGCCCAAATAGCAGAGGGGGGCTGTCAGAAAACAGTCTAGCGTGGAACTGTTGGTGGGTGCCTGGGAATAGGATGAAGTGGTTATTGTGCCTAAAGTGTCTATTTAACAGGTTCTTACTTAACCACTAAGTTGTCTAGTAAGAATATTTTGGCATCTACAAGATCAGGTAATATTATTCAGCATTTTAATATCCTCGCGTTCAATTTGCGTAAATCCTACTGAGTGCCCTTGAAATGTAAATTAGGCAAACTAAGTTTCACTTATGAAGTAGCTCATTAGGATCATTATTAAATATTCTCTTTGGAATGGTTTGGCAGATAAATTGTAGCTACTGAATAAACTTACACTTAACTTTCTTTGTCAGTTCCGCTTGTGTGTTAAAAATAAAATGTGTGTTAAACAGAATGACAGGAATAAAAGTGATGAATATCTTGGATTCATCAACAGCAACTGGCCTATCACCGTATAGCGAAGCCTTTCTGTGATGAGGAAACATCCATTTGAGGACATAAAAGATTTAACGATCATGTTTAAATTTGTTGAACAAAACATACAATTTCTGGGAAAAAGAAGTAACTGATTTAAATAGCACAAAGGCTAATCTAGAGCAAGAATGTCAAACTCAAAGGCTAACATGGGCCAAATAAACAAGGCTTACCTTTATGTGGGCAGCGAAAAAAAAACCAACTTCAATGGTACAGTATAAAAGAAGCAAACAAACAAGAACAACAATAAAATGTGGTTTTTTTTTACTAAACTCCAGCCCCCCTCTACTAAGTTCCCCCTCTACTAAACCCCAGCCCCCACCTGTACTAAACTCCAGCCCCCTCTACTAAACTCTAGCCCCCCTCTACTAAACCCCAGCCCCCCTCTACTAAACCCCAGCCCCCCTCCAGGTCCCCTTAGCAATGAATATCTTTGCTGGCCTGCAGAGATATGTATTGTGGGCCGCAACTTTGACATCCATGATCTAGAGCAATTCGAGGTAGTCGAATCCCAGTGATATATGTTCAAAAATAAAAGTTGGTGTCCTGGGATGTTGCTCTAGGAGCGTGCTAGCACTGTTTGTACAATCAATTGTGATAATTAAACACTGAATTAAATAGGGACTAATTTCATTTTTTCCCCAGGATGTGTGTTGACTTCCTAGTGACTAGATGCTGTATTGTAGTAAAGCTATAACCAAACTGCACTATTCAGGGAACAATAGTCATGACAGGGAACTATAGTCAATAGTCAATAGTCATAGTCAGGGAACTATAGTCAATAGTCAATAGTCATAGTCAGGGAACTATAGTCATGCTATTTTAGCATGCATTTTGCAGTTTAATGTGTAACAATATTGCACTGCAGTAATATAACTTTTTACCAATGGGAAGATGAAGATGGCTTTGGGGACCTCCATATGGTCTATATATCCACGCCAGCACAACTAACAGAGACGCCCCTTCTGACCCTGTCGATCGATGCAGAAAAGGCTTTCGACAGGGTCAGATGGGGATATATGAATAGAGTTTTGACTGCATTCGGCTTGGAAGGTTGGATTGCACTTGCAATCGGGGCTCTTTATAAAGGCCCATCAGCAAGAATAATAGGATATGATATATGCTCAGAATGGTTCGACATCAACAACGGAACGAGGCAGGGGTGTCCACTATCGCCCCTGCTGTACGTTCTCTCAATCGAACCATTCTCCATAAATATCAGAGGAAATTTAGGAATAAGAGGTATGATAATAGAAGAAGTAGAAGCAAAGATATGTCTTTACGCAGATGACGTATTAATCTCAATAACAGATCCTGATATTTCACTTTTTCATTTAATGCAAGAGATTAAAAACTACAGAGATGTTTCAAATTATAAGATAAATTTTCATAAAACTATTGTTTTAACAATTAATATAAATTCTCATATGCTAGGTTCTCTTCAAGAGAAATATAACCTCAAGTGGACTAAAAAGAGTTCCAATATTTAGGAATTACTATTACGGCAAATCCTCAAAATATAGTAGAGACCAATTTTTTTTTAAATGCTAAAATACACCACTAAAACTTTAAAAGAATGGCGCCCCTTCGAAATTTCCTGGTGGGGAAGAGTCAACACAATAAAAGCATATGTTATCCCCAAATGGGCCTATATTTTTAACATGATTCCATTGAAAGTTCCAAAACCTTGGTTAGATATGCTTCAATATTCACTTTCTAATTTTATTTGGAATGGAAAAACACCAACAATAAAATCCCAGATTTTAACAAAAACAATTAATCAAGGAGGAATGGCCTTTCCACTTATTAAAGATATATACAGTGCTAATATTATTTCCCATATACATAAATTCTATATTTCAGACTCCAGAAAACAACCCTGGTATCAGATAGAATCAATTAGAACAAAAGAGAACGATCTAGCCCTCCTGATTTGGGATAAAACTAATTATAATAGTCATTTAATGCCATTCAACTCTCTGATTGTATCCCATCTTATCGAAGAATTGCAACGAATCAAAAAATTACTTAAGATATCAAAAAAATAATTGAGGGAGCAAATATTCGGGCTATAGAAAGAGTTATCCCAGATACAAACCTCTCCAAATGGAGAGTTTGTAAAGAGATCTATATTAAAGATCTCCTTCAAAGTAGCAAATTGCTGCCATTTAATAACCTTAAATCTAAACTTAATCTCTCTGACATGAGAGTAAGAGGATTTCTAAATGAGTCCTTATTAAGAAAGGAAAGCAACATAAATAATTTGGTTTATAGAATTTTTGATAAAAAGGAAACAAAATCAATATGTTCCATTGCTACTGATTTGATCAGACAAATTTACTCAGATATTACCCCACAGCTAAAAAACAATGGGAAAAAGATCTTAATATTAAATTATCTGATAAGACTTGGTGCTCACCTATGAAATTACTTAGAAAACATATACATTGTTTACATTTAATTGAAACGTTTTTTAAAGTTCTCCATAGGTGGTACCTAGTACCAACAATGCTGGCCAAAATATCCATGTCTAATTCCTCCCTATGTTGGAGATGCCTAACACATGAGGGAGATATGTTACATATTTGGTGGGGCTGCCTTAAAATTTCCATTCCATGGGAATCAATATATCTTTTTTAGAGTTCTTCAATGTTAAAGTTAAAGGGACACTCCAGGCACCCAGACCACTTCTGCTCATTGGAGTGGTCTGGGTGCCAACTCCCACTACTCCTAACCCTGTAAGTGTAATTATTGCAGTTTTTTTATAAAGCGCAATAATTACCTTGCAGGGTTAACTCCACCTCTAGTGGCTGTCTACTAGACAGCCACTAGAGGTCACTTCCTGGATTATAGCAAGGATTTTCCTTGCTAGAGCTTCGCTGGACATCCTCACGCTGTGTGAGGACCTCCAGCGTTGCTCAAATCCCCATAGGAAAGCATTGAAAATCTTTTTCAATGCTTTCCTATGGGGAGTGCTAATGCGCATGCGCGGCATTGCCACGCATGCGCATTAGGTCTCCTCGGCCGGTGAGCGGGATCAGTCTCGCCCTCCGGCCAACGGAATCACAGGGAGGAGCGGCGCGGAGGAGGAGGCAGCGACGAGGGACATCGTCGCTGCCTCAGGTAAGTGACTAAAGGGGTTTTCACCCCTTCAGTAACCGGGGATTGGTGGGTGGGAGGGAGAGGGACCCTCCAGTGCCAGGAAAACGGATTGTTTTCCTGGCACTGGAGTTTCCCTTTAAAAAATGCCCACAGGTAGCCTACTCCATCTCAACTGGGATAGACTCCCGAAAGACCAATTAATACTGACCATCCATTCCTTTATTGTGGCGAAGATACTAATAGCAAGAACTTGGAAACAAATAACCACACCAGATGGGAAACAGTTTATAGCTCAATTGTTATTCCAGCTTGAAATGGAGAGAGGAGTTGCATATTTAAATAACGATAGAAGATACATACATCATTTTGATAATTGGATAAGAAAGATTAAAGAACGTTTTCAATGAATATTAATTCTTTTTGATATGTTAGATGATATGGGTTCTTCTTTCAAATCTATGGATTCCAGCCAATAATTGTTAATGATTGCTATGTCTTGTTACGTGTTAAGTATTGTAATTTCTTTACCTATATACATTAATGATAACTAAAGTAAATTTGTGTATTTATGAATGTTTTAAAAAAAAAAAAAAAGGAAAAACTTATTTCAATAAAGAGAAATTTATACTATATATCCATGCCATTGAAGTATGGGCAAATAGTAACTTTAATTACCGCTGACAAGCATTTATCTCCAGCATTTTTATATGGGACCTCCAACCGAAGTTCACAGACTCTACAATTGGTCCACAGAGGGTACTGGCGATGTACTAACTTACTTTTTGGTTCTTAAAGAAGACACATTGTGCAGAATGTTTGAGGCTTTTTGGGGCCAATCTATTCCATTTTCAGGTATAGGTTTTTTTACAAGTCACGTGTTAGATTAAACAAATCAACACATTCAATGTCCTCCACCTAGGATTTCAAGAAATATTTGTCTACAATATAAAATATGTTTTGTAGAGAATTTACATTTCCAAATTAATTTAATTTTACCAACAGAGACTCCTTTCCCATTTGCGAGTTAAATTTAAACTAGAACAATCTAAATATTTTGCTATGCATGGGGCAACAAACACCTTCATTCTTCTCTCTTTCTCTGATTTCTTATTACACAAACACTAATTACAAATGGCAAATGACAAACAAACAAGAAAGACAGACCCGTATTCACAGGACACACGTGGGCTCCACATTGTCTCCATGAGTGTAAGTACAATTGCTCCTACGATGCTGCCAGTAATGTCTTTATAGGGAAAAAAAAACATATACGCTCATTGCTAATGATGCATTGGCTTGCTGATAATGTAATGTTAATTACATCACTTAGTGTGCCACTATTATATACAGACATCTGCAATTCAACAGACATACAGAACATAAAATCCTTTCTTGTCTGCTATCATGTATCCTTTATTGATTCCTGCAACATTTCCATACTTTATATTGTTTTGTTCTACTCTATATTGTTTTCTTTTTTTAGACACTGAGGATGTGGCGTGTTTACTATGTATTTTCACACGTCTACATTTAATTCACACATATAGAAAGTCCATTGAGATCCAGATTATTTTTATGTACAACATTTTAAATTATTCATATGTTTCTCTGGAAGCCAAGCATTTATTCCAGGAATTGCCATAGCAGGTAACAAGGTGATTATTTTCAGTTGCATATGAGTTTCGGTGGAAACTCTCAACTATCTCAAGCCCACCCCAATAAATGCATTAAATTCAGCCCATGGGATATAACTTTGGGCTTTCTTTAATTTTAATACAGCTCACCCCTTCTTCATATGTCATTATGACCTGCACACCATTAATATTTTAAATCAATTCTTTATAAAATCTTTTTCTGTTTTATTGGATGGGTGAAACAAATCTTCAATCAGTTCTGGAGAAGGCCATAGCAAACCCAGGTGTTTCATTAGGCTCTTAGATATTCTGTTGATCATGTATTCTCATAATTGCAGTCCTGGAACTTTGTTACCGTATTTTATGTACTTGTCTATCAATGGACTCTTGTAGCGTTTTATTGACATCAAAAACATTCCAAGTTTGTGTCTGTGTGCTTCGCTAGTGACATTTTGGAGTGATGTGTTGCATGTTCTAGGTCATCTATTGCATTGTGATATTTGGATTACTTCCCATGTGTTGATACCAATGGAATCAATGACATCAATGTCATTGTATAGCAGTTATAGTGTATTGTATTGTGGTATTCATTTATCATGTGAGTATTTGTTGTAATTTTGATGAAACAACTGTTACAGTGAGTTATCCATTGCATTTATGAACTTTTCCAGTACATCCGATTTATACATTTTTGGTTAATGTCACAATTAATGTGACAATTAATCAGGCATGCAGTTATATAGAAACTAGTTGCACAGCTGAAAAGAGACAGGCTTCCATCAAGCTCATCCTTTATGTTTTGCTTATGATCCAGGTTAAAATACAGAGTCTGAAGCACTTTCTGATTTTGCAACAAACTAGGAAAAAAATCCTTTTCAATCCCAAGAATGTCAGTCAGATCTCTCCTTGGATCAAGAAGTGATTACGCCAAATATTAACAATGATATCTCTGAATATTATATTTTTACAAGTAATCATCTAGTAGCTGTTTAAATATTTGTATAGACTCTGATAAAACCACTTCTTCAGACAGAGAATTCCACATGATTATTGTTATTACTGTAAAAAAATAAAAAAAATAAACAAAAACGTGGTTGATATATTCTTCTTTTTCAGTTTGTTTATTTTGACAATTATTTTTTTTCAAATTACAAGCTTGATGCAGGCCTTACAGGTTTTACACCAAAATAGCTAAATCGGGAACAAAAACTCCTAATTTGCTATATTTGTTCCTGCTTTGGCTGAAATTCCCTTATCGGTTCTCCTTCCTTGTTCCCTCTGTATCAAGAAAGCCATAACATTTTAAATACATTGATGTCAGTCTTTGTGATGGCACTAGGATGGCTTAAGTGCTTAAAATCACTTTCTAGTAGATATACCCAAAATGAAAAAAAATGTTTTCATTGTAGTTACATCTAAAAACAGCTTGCAAAAACTACAGATCTCTCGTTTGCAGCCTTTGCAAATCCTCCCCTTCTAACCCCGCCCAAACTTTCCTAATGCAGCTCAATGAGAAGTCTTTGCAACGCAAGTGCTCAGGATAATTGCTGTCTCTTGAGTTCAGTGCAACTAAGCTAACCAAACCAGGAAGTAACAGGACCGGTTGTCTGCTTGAAAAGCCAGGGGCAGGGCCGGATTAACATAGGGGCTGATGGAGCTGCAGCTCCAGGCCCAGGCCCATGGAATAGGCCCATTGGTTTAAAAAAAAAAAAAAAAAAAAATTTTTTTTTTTACATTTTTTTTTTTTTTTTTTACACACTACTCTTAGGGTTGCCAGGTGTTTCTCATGTATTTCTTAGGGTTGCCAGGTATTTCTCAGAAGTATTTCTCAGGTATTTGAGGCTGCCTAGCCGGTGCCGGTATTGCAGTAATACCGGCAATACAAATGTCTGTCTCAGTATAAACATAGTTTATTCTGCAATACCAGCGCCGGCCAGTAGGGGTCGCTGTTTGTGTGGAGAGAGGCAGTGATAAGAAGTTACGGCATCTCCCTCCCTGCCTCTCTCTACTCACTGATCCGCGGGGACCAGTTCTGCACAGAGAGTCCAGACAGCAGCTCCGAGACATGGGGACGCTGAGAGTCTGAGACATTGGGACACTGGGTAACATGGGGACCCTGAGCATGGACGTCCGCAGGAATTTTTCCGGGGGGGAGGGGGGACATAATTGTAATGACATCCATGCTTGGCCCCTTTTTGACAGTGTCATGAAAGGGAAGGAGCATAGTCATTTTCACATGAAGCCAGGGTGAATAGCGTTTTCACAACTATGGTGTCAGGAATATATGTTTGTATTCCTTACACTATAGTGTTCCTTTCATCAAATTACAGGAACATTCTGGTCACCATAACAACTTTATCTAAATGAAAATGATGTGATGCAAGGAGGCCCCTGGGTGCTCTTTCTTTGAAGGGGTTAAACCGCTCTCAAATGGTTTACCCCCAAAGGATTCCTTCAGCTCCAGATCTCCAGGTCGCTCAGTGGTATTCAACTTCTGAAACAGAGTGTCAGGAAGTGCAGATTGACGTCAGGCATGGGTGCTGCAGATTGGCTAGAGTGGTCAGCTGACCCTCTAAGCCAATCGCTAGTTCCCGATTCATAAAAATGTTTTACGTTTTTATGAATGGGGAGCTACTGATTGGCTTAGAGTGCTAGCTGACCCATCTAGCCAATCAGCGGCACCCCTACCCAGCGGCCCTCTGTGTTTCCTGACACTCAGTAAATAAAAGTGAACACATTAACACTGATATTGTTTGTTTTTACCTGGGGAGATGAGAAGGTCCAAAGTTTCCCTGCCAGGCCCAGGTACCAACGCCTAATGATGTGGTGTCCAGAATGAAGTGCTCCAATCTCATTTTCTTCTCCTTCATTTGACACAGTCTTCTTTGCCTTCTGAGGCTCCTTCTGCTCCTTTACCTTTCTGCTACTTTCTGCTTATTTTGCGCCCTTCTGCTCTCTTTCTGATCCCTTTCTGCTTATTGATGGCCCTTCCTGCTTCTTGATGGCCCTTCCTGCTTCTTGCATACCCTTCCTGCTTCTTACTGCCCTTCCTGCTTCTTTCTGCCCCTTCCAGCTTCTTGCAGCCCCTTGCTGATCCTTTCTGTTCCTTCTGATTCTTCCTGCCCCTTCCTGCTCCTTGCTGCCCCTTCCTGCTCCTTGCAGACCCTCCCTGCTCCCTCTTCCTACTCCTTGCTGCCTCTTCCTACTCCTTGCTGCCCCTTCCTGCTCCTTGCTGCCCCTTCCTGCTCCTTGCTGCCCCTTCCTGCTCCTTGCTGTCCCTTCCTGCTCCTTGCTGCCCCTTCCTGCTCCTTGCTGCCCCTTCCTGCTCCTTGCTGCCCCTTCCTGCTCCTTGCTGCCTCTTCCTACTCCTTGCTGCCTCTTCCTACTCCTTGCTGCCTCTTCCTACTCCTTGCTGACCCCTCTTGCTCCTTGCAGACCCTTCCTACTCCTTGCAGACCGTCCCTACCCCTTCCTGCTGCCCCTTCCTATTCCTTGCTGACCCCTCCTGCCTCTTGCAGACCCTTTCTGCTCCTTGCTGACCCCTCCTGCTCCTTGCTGCTCCTTCTACTTTACCCTCCTGCTCCTTGAAAACCTTTCGACCCCTTCCTGCTTCTTGCTGCCACTTTCTATTCCTTGCTGGCCCCTCCTGCCCCTTGCAGAACCTTTCTGCTCCTTCTACTTTACCTTCCTCTATGCGGTCTCCCCCACCCCCCATGCCTCACTTACCTGCTCTGTAGGCTGCCTCTGTGCTGCTCCCCTGCGGTTTCAGTCATGAGAGAGAGGCAGGGATAAGCTGTAGCTTCCTGCCTTTCTCCATTCACAGCGCCACCTACTGGCCAGCGCTGGTATTGCACTGTATTCTCACACTAAAACGAAAAATAGCAGCACAAGCTGAAAAATCCGGGGGGGCCAAGTACCCCCTTTACCCCCCCATTTGGATGCCCATGACCCTGAGACACTAGGGACACAGTGGCCCCATGTCTCCCAGTGGCCCCTAGTCTGTGTCCCCATGTCTCCCAGCCACTGTCCCCAGTGTCTCAGTGTCCCCATGTCTCCCAGTGTCCCCATGTCTCTAAGTGTCCCCTAGTGTCCTAGTGACATCAGGACACATGGAGACATGAGGACACAGACTCTAAGGGACACTGGGAGACATGGGGATACAAACACTAGGGGACACTGGGCGACATGGGGACACTGAGAGGCATGGAGACACAGGGAGACATGGGGACACTGGGCGACTGAGACATAGGAGACATGGCAGTGTTCCCATGTCTCCCAGCCAGTGTCCCTAGTATCTCAGTATCGCCATGTGTCCCTGGTGTCTCTCAGTGTCTGTAGTGTGCCAGTGTCCCTAGTGTCTCAGTGTTCCCTAGACTCCCAAAGTCCCCTAGTCTCCCAATGTCTCTGTGTCCCCATGTCTCCTAGTGTCTCAGTGTCCCCTAGTATAAAAGAAAAAATCTCAGGCACTCAATGTGATAGATTTAGGCAGGTTTATTGGACACCGCAACGTTTCGACCTGTACCCAGGTCTTTATCAAGTCTCCAATGTCCCCTATGTATCAGTGTCCCCTATGTATCAGTGTCTCAGTGCCCCATGTCTCTCTGTGCCCGTAGTGTCTCTGTGCCCGTAGTGTCTCTGTGCCCGTAGTGTCTCTGTGCCCGTAGTGTCTCAGTGTCCCCTAGTATAAAAGAAAAAAATCTCAGGCACTCACTGTGATAGCTTTAAGCAGGTTTATTGGACACCACAACATTTTGACCTGTACCCAGGTTTTTATCAAGTCTCCAGTGTCCCCTATATATCACAGTATCTCAGTGCCCCATGTCTCCCTGTGTCTCCTCGTGTCTGTCACCCAGTGTCCCCAAGAGTCTCAGATTTCCCAGGTCTCCCAGTGTTCCCTAGTATCTGTGTCCCCATGTCTCCCAGTGTCCCAATGTCTCTCAATGTCCCCTAGTGACATGGGGACACTGGGAGACATGAGGACACAAACACTAAGGGACTGGGAGACATAGGGACACAGACATTCCCCCTTTTTGTGTATGTTCGCCCTTTCGGACGTTCTGGTTATGTGATTTGTGTCAGTAGCCCACCCTTTTACCGCATCCATAGACTTCCTGCTTTACTGGACACTGCTGTTAGGGGGTATGGGTTTACTTGAAAGATGAAAGCATGAGATTAGCAAAGGGTATGTGTTTTCTCATAGTTGCATCCTATGAGTTTCCCTACAGCATCATCTCCATCAGATACATGACGCTTACGAGGTAGGACTGTTTTAGTGTTTTTGGTCAATAAGATTTTGTAATTAGGCCCATCATAATTATCAGCACCAGGCCCACTGGGCTCTTAATCCGGCCCTGGCCAGGGGGGTGTAACCAGTATAAGTTATTAAAGGGTCCATTTCTATTAAAATCGGCGCTTTTTGTACAATAAAAAAGGGCACCCTCTTCACACATGAAGCTTTTCAGCAAGCTTTAGGGGTCTGGATTGTCCCTTTAACTAGAAATATACTAGATATTGTAAGCCTACATTTGTTCTGAACTGTCCGTAGAGATGTATACATCATTTAAGCATATTGTCAATTGGAACCAAATAAATATAATCATATTATTTTATCCTTCCTGTCTTTAGTTGCATTTTGATGAAATCTCAAGCTAGCATTTCTGAAATATCACAGTTAAAAAACCATGTAATATAATCGTCGAGCTGTGGAGAGGCTGATAAAATAGGAATACTTGGAGACATTAATGGAACATGACTCTGATAGAAAATCCTTTCTAACCATATTTATATTGATGTGTTATTTGGTTAAAACCTAAAATAGACAAGGCTAGCTATGAGAGAAGCAGTCATGTGATACGGCCATTTCAAAATAGATTTTCCTGCTCCGTATCATACCAATTACAAATGGATTAAATGTCCTAGCTGAGGAAGAACAGATAATAACAAAAAAATATACTGTATTCTTCACTTTTAACTGTTTGAGTGCCAGAAACATGTACTCGATATATGTACCTAGACCTGGCTATTGTAATGATTTTATAAGTTAAATGCAATTTTTCGTCACGATAACCCAGATTGTATCCTTTTCCCAACTCTATCTAAAGTGAGAATTCTAAGTGAATTCAGAAATCCCCAGTTCAGACACTATGGCCTTAAATTTGAAATTCACTTTGAATTTTCATTTTAGTAGATAACCCTAGATATTTCTAGCTCATTTAATTAAAATGTGCAATTTCTTTGTCAGATTTTCCCCACTCACAGTTTAGCGAATAGACTAGACAATGTTGTCGCTACTTGTTCTAGCACACTGAAATGCCTGCCGCTTCTCTCAGTGAGTAGCAGCTGTTTGCCGATTGCAAAATCTCACCAGTAGCCACCAGGAGATTATCAGCTGCCGTGACTTAAAGCCAGCCGCTAAGCAATGGCCAACAGCCCCCATTATTCTCTATGGGAGCTGCTTACAGCTATCAGTGACCAGTTTCTGACTGATTTCAAACTCTGTCGTTACTGTTTAACGGCTTCTCTTAACTCTTAAAGCATAACACCAGCCTCTTGCCTGGTGCGCAAAATTTAATGACTAAATCCCTATCCGTCCTTTAGGATAAAATACATATGGTATTACACTGAATCCCTAAGGCACAGATCAGATCATATGAAACCATATCAACTGGCAATACAATAAAAAATAGATCAGACACAATTCATACATTTATTCCATAAAGTGCATAGGTCATTTAACCCATTAAGGATACATGACATGTGTGACATGTCATGATTCCCTTTTATTCCAGAAGTTTGGTCCTTAAGGGATTAAACAATCACACATAAATTAACCTTAAAAGTTTCGAAGATATGTATCTGGTGTAGCAAAAAATTACAGTTTATTACATTGTATACTCTGTTACTATCTTCTGCTATTCTAATCACAGGGTGAAGTACCTGCACTCAGGAGAAGAGATTTTTGTTTTTTTTTATCAGCAAGTTCAGTTGATATGGGAAAAATTTAAACAAGGTATGTTTCTGAGCTTTACTAGCGAGTGGCTAATCTTCGAGTGATTGGTATCTTCACGAGCTGACATTATTGGACGTCACCCACGGAAAACAGCAACATAGCGACAATGTTGGAAACCAGTTGGAAAATAGTGATTAATATAAGCTACCATCTGCTGTTAATAGCAACAGCTTAGGGCAACTATTTACTGACAAGTTTAGAAACTTGCCCCAGGTTTTGGTATTCCAGTAACTTTTAACCTTTTACCATCCAAGTATCATCAGCAAGACTTTATTCAGCCACAATTTCAGTTCAGAATCGTAAAGTAAAAATAGAGCACAGGTTGAGAACTCCAGGTCTACATTGATGATTGATCTAACTGACAATTTGTGCATGTGGAATAACTAATAATGTAACTAAATGAAGGGTAGGTGCCAAGTCTCAAATTCTGATGTTTGGTTTAGTAGCATGCAGCAAACAAAGTCTCACTAAAGCAGAATAATGAAAGATAAAGCAGGTGAAACCATATTAGGTAACGTTTACTCCTGATCTATGACAAAAGTACAATAATATTTATATCCGGTGATTGAGATAACACGGAAGATGCTTGACTTTAACCTGGTGTTTAATAAAGCTCACATGAATTTCTTTATCAGTAAGTATGGGGACTCATCATGTGTATAAATGAGAATATAATAATAATATTTAGTTGTCCCAGGTCCTGTAGAATGGCATAATATTAGGGCAAGCCTTGGACTTATTCTGTGGATCCTATAAAATAGCAGACTGAGAAATGACAAATTCCCGCCATGTTTAAAGGTTGTCAGCAAAGCTTGTGAGTTAACCAATCTCATCCAGATAGAGTGAATAGGGTGTACAGACCAAAGATCCAGATACTTTGCACTGTATACCAAGTTAACATTTCCAAATGGCAGTCCTGCCAATTTCACAGTTGAGACATAGGCTGCTTAGAAAGTTGTTTCGATCACTGCCTGACCAAAATAAACAGGGCCTTCTTCACCTCTAAATATCCAGTTTGTTTAATGGTAGAGCCCTGTGGAATGTGTTGGCACTACATAAATTCTAATAATAGTAGGCATTACATTCTTTCCCAATATCTTTATATAGGAGTAAATGTCAGCAGCCAATGGGAGGTTTTATCAAGAGTCATGCTCGTTTTTATACAGTGTGATAAATTAGGAAACTGGTGGCAATTTCACTTTCTTACAATATAGTTATACAAGGTCTACAATGGTTAGCCTAATTTCCTACCCTCCAGTCTCATTCTTTTTTTTATCCCCCTTTATAACATACCGATGGTATTAGAATTAGCTCATCTGTACCACAAGACTTCATCTCTTGGAGATCTTGAGTTGGTCATGTCTGCCCGACAACGGTTTATTTACAGTTTGTGACGATGAAGTGGTTTTAAATTGCTATATTTTCATATCT
The DNA here is from genome assembly GCF_036172605.1 of Pelobates fuscus. Lineage (NCBI taxonomy): Eukaryota > Metazoa > Chordata > Amphibia > Anura > Pelobatidae > Pelobates > Pelobates fuscus. The sequence continues at coordinate 418,061,842 of NC_086318.1, read as the reverse complement.
TTATATTTATTTGGGATGGTAAGATGGGCATATTGGATAAAGTACAGGTTACTAGCAGTCATGAATCTATTGTTAGACTCAATGGATTCATGACTGCTAATAACCTATACGTATTTTTTAAAAAATACAAATGTATAAAACCGTTAAAAGAAATTATGAGGCACATTTACTTCCTAAACAGTAAAATGTCACAACATAAAATTTAAATTGACAAGTTTATGTAAAAAAAGAAAAAATCAAATTTAGAATTTTACTAACATTTTCAACAGATGCAGGTCACTTTTTAGTGAATAATCCCCACTGTGAAATGTCTATGCCTTTAAAAGATGTTTAATTGAAATAATATCCTTGCTATCACACATGCAAGTAATTTAAATAATTATTTCGCATTCTCTTGTACAACATTGGCTGAATGTTAAATGATTTTAAGACCAAAATAGACCATCTGCATGAGAGTTGTAAATGTTACTGTATGCCAGAGAGACATACGTATGTCTCCATTCATGCAGACATGTCTCAATCTCTGCGCTATGTATTCACATCACCATAATGCTCATCTTCCCAGCATCTATTCGAGTTAATCGGATGTTAACTTACACGGCCAGATGGCAATGTACAAAGCACTTTCAGCCCATACGATATGTGACCTACTTAAAAACCCAACAATCTGTTGTCCAGTGCAAAGTGAAAATATGCAACCTTTGGTAAATTCAGATTTGATCTATGATATATGATATTTTGTACATTTTCTACTTCTACTCACTCCTCAATCATTAAAAGGACACTCCAGATTGTTGAAGAACATTAGTTGTGAAGAGTGAGTTCTCTTTTCTTTCATTCTACAAAAAGTGCAGATTTCAATAAAAATTGGCACTTTTATAAATTAATCTTGTTATCCGCCCTCCCCTACGCCCCCCGGCTGTCAAACAGGTCCTGCACCTTCCTGATTTGATTAGCTCAGTGGTGCTAAATTCAAGAGGCAGCAATTAACCTGCATTAGGAAGTCTGTGATTGGACAGCCACAGAAAGTCTGGGCGGGTTTAGAAGAGGAGGGCTTGCAAAGGTTAAAGACAAGAGATCTGCAGGCTATGCAGGCTGTATTTAGACATACCCTCAATAAAAAAAAATGCATAAATTAACAGTGATTTTTTATTTATTTAGTTATTTTTGTATTGAGGCTTTGGAGTGCCCCTTTAAAAGTTTGTCAAATGTGATGGTAGACAATACAAATGTGTTTATCATATGAACTTTTTTTTTTTTTGCAATCCTAAAAATATCTATGCATTGTATTGCAAGAGTATATTATATTGTGGAATTATCTTTAAATAAAATGCTATATAAAGAAACCCTGACCGACTTACACAAGTGAAAATTGGTATATAAGAGACAAAGAATCAATCATCATAAAATATAGGTAAACTCGTGTGCTGCAAGGCAGTTAATGAGGCTCCTTTCTAAAGTATTAACTAAATTGTGAACTGTTGAAATTAAAAGTACATTTTAAACTTTAGACATAAATAATCAAAGTTAAAATATGCTGCCTTGCAGCTATTAAATCCATGCATAGGGTTAAACGAAAAATGTAAAATTCTTGACAAATCACATTAGTGAGTAATGACAGTAAACTCATGTTGTGGACTACATCTCAGTTCAGGCACCAAGGGTTTTTGCCTTGCATTCTACCCTTGTGATGTTTTAATAATCCACTGATTTATTTCTAGCCTGATTGATATATATTGATATTTTAATGTTTATATATATATGATTAATTTTAATATATATATATATATATATATATATATATATATATATATATATATATATATATACAAAATGTGCAGTTGAACTTTCACTGTTCTGTTTTCTCATGATCGGTTTATCAAGTCTTGTGCCGCACAACAGTGCAGAATGCTGTCTTGTTTTATCAATGTACAACAAAAATAAAGAATTTAAGAAAATGTTATAGCAGTTTTAAATACCTCTAATTTAGAATTATGTGATTAAACTGTACTTACTGTTTAGGGCCACTATGCATAGATGTAGACATTATTTCTATATTATGTTGCTCTTTCAATTAAGCTGCACTGCTACCGGTAGTACTATCTTCAGGGTCCTCCTTATTATAAACAAGGTATTTGAACATTCTTTTTATTTATCTGACCATTTTTTATTCATCTATTATTGTCACATCTACTTTATGTGATGTATTAAGATTTCAGACCCCGGGAGAAACACGGCAAGATAAAGGACACTGTATACTGTCTAAATCTTTCTATTTCTCAAACATTTTTGCAAAGGATTAATGAATAAGGAACCAATTAAAAATAGTATATTTCTACATAATTTTAGTTTGACGTTCATCTGGAAAGGAATCTACACACAACATTGCTGTGTTATGAAATGTATGTATCCCTCGCTTTAAAAAAAAATGTTATGCTAAGATTATTTGTATCAAATAGTGCTTGGTGGTGAAGGGGTTAATCGGGGTCTAATTAAGAAATAATAGATGGTATCAATTCCAATTTCTGAGCTACCCAGCTTCTTTCCAGATACGTTTTGGGTCATTTGACTAAAATTTGAGGGCAATTCAGAACATTTTTGACTGGCTTCAATTCGTGGAATAACCATTCTGAATTTATGCCTTTTAGTCATTTGTAACTTAGTCGACAAACCTAATTTGAGCTTCTCGTGATTAATAATGTTAATTAATAACATAGGAGATTTTTCTTAAATCGTTTACACTATGAGAATGTGCAACAAGTTAAAAGCACGGTGCTTTTTATTCTAACATCTGCACAGGAACAGAGGCATTTTAGGAATACCAGCACTCGAAATTAAAAATTTTCAGCCATTTGAGACCGAGTATGATTACCTGGGAGCCAATCCAAATTAGTGTAGCATGTGTTGTGGAAGAAGAGCGGTTGATTCTAAAATTGTCTATCATTTGGCTTAACATTAAAATATCAATTAACATTGCAATGTGGACATGCATTAAAGGACCACTATAGTGCCAGGAAAACAAACTCGTTTTCCTGGCACTATAGTGTTAATAGACCTCCCCCCCTCATGGACCCCCTCCTGCCAGGCTCTAGGGGGAGGAAGGGGTAAATGCTTACCTTTCTCCAGCGCCGGCCTACCTCGGCACTGGGGACTCTCCTCCCTCTTCCGCCGAATGCGCATGCACGGCAAGAGCAGCGCACGCATTCAGTCAGTCTATAGGAAAGCTTTCCCAATGCTTTCCTATGGACGGCAGCGTCTTCTCACTGTGAAAATCACAGTGAGAAGCGCGGAAGCGCCTCTAGTGGCTGTCAATGAGACAGCCACTAGAGGCTGGATTAACCCTAATGAAAACATAGCAGTTTCTCTGGCAGGGTTAACCCTAGATAACAGTGGTCCTTTAACGCTTTGTTACCTGGGGAATACCTTAACATATACCATGACTTGACACACAATAGCTGCAGCCTTTCTTACAATTAGCATATGTCTATATGAATGGGGCCTCTCTGCAAACTTGAATTTAAAAAAATCCCATGACAGTCTCATAGATAGTGGGAAATATTCAAGCTCATGAATCTCATTGATCTTGTGTGATTTAGGAAAACATCTGATTGTTTCTGAAGATTCTGCAGATAGATAGGCATGCATTATCCTGTTGTCCCATTGGGACAATGTTGGAAGAGTGATTTGCAAACATCACATAAAAATAGTCAAATTTGTCGACTTTTGCATATTTGTTCCTGAAATTAACTCTACAGGTCATCAGAAAAAAAAAGTACCATTGCTGAAATTATCTTTTCTTCCCCATTCAAAACATCTGCCATAGTTTGTTAACACATGTTAAAAATTGCTGGCAGGAGTTATTATTTTCTCCCTTCAAGGTCCATGAGAGAGGGCAAATTACTTAATTCAGACACACATCCAGCACAATAAAAATAAAAAAAACATTAAACTGCATTAAAATAAATTATAAAATAACCAGAGTGGCAGTGGTGTAACCAGGAATCACAGGGTCCCGGTGTAAGAATCAGAGAAGGGACCACTTACGCTCTCTCTGATACACTCACAGACATGACACACATTCATTGTACCAACACTCACTTTCACTGACAGACACGTTCTCGCTGATACACATACACTCACTGACAGACACACAGTCATTGACACACACTGTTTAACCAACACACACTTTCACTGACATAAACTAAGTTTCTCACTGACACACACACACACACACAGACAGACACACACACACACACAGACACACACACACACACACACAGACACACACTCACTGATAGACACACTCTCAAATACACATGCACTGACATACACAGATACTCACTGACAGATACACACTGACAGACACACACACTGACACAATCACCCATATACACATTCTCTCACACACACACACACACACTCACAAATAAATTTTATTCATTGTGGGGGATTTTTTTTAGGCATATCTGGTGTGGGTCCTCTCGCTGGGGTCCAGTGCCTGCTTTAAACTTCCTCACTCCTCCCTTGAGTGCCGGGGCAGGAGTGATGTCATACTGTGGCTCCCAGCATCACTGCAGAGTATGCAAGTGAGCAGTGAGCAAGAGCGAGAAAATCAGCACTTCCTTGCCCTCCGCCTCCAGTCTCCCCCACAGTCACAATGTATTTCAGCAGAGCAGGCACCTGGCATCCAGTTAAGCTGGTACCTACTCTGCCTTAGTGGATAACAGGTCCAAAGGAGGCAAGTCTGCTACCTCCTGGGCCCGGTCGCTCTTGTGACCTTAGTGGCCCATGTAGTATCACCATTGCAGAATGGACTCACAGTGAACACCCTTGAAAATCATATCTCCGGAGTTCCTCCAGAACTGGAGAGGACCTGGGGAATGGTCAATCCTCGAAAAAATAGGTGAATGGGTTTCCCCACAGAAGTCCAATTAAGCAGGGGCATAACAAATACCCCAGTTTCTTCCTCCACACCATGTGTGATGTGATATAATAGAATGGAATGAGGATCCACAAAAAAAACACTTTCTCCTCCATCCGTGACTCGTGGGATGGAAAGTAACATATAATATTAGGTATAAGTCTCCAAGCCCCATAACCCCATAATTTGACAGCAAGTTAGATCCTTATACTGGGCCATGTGCTAGTCATATGATACTCTGATCCCTTAACATAGAACCAATATAGGACCAGGGATTCCCAAACTCCCAGTTCTAGTACTGTTGGGGCCAGATGGTTGCATGTTTTCTGGTCCTAAATATACTAGCGATTCCCAAACTCCCAGTTCTAGTACTGTTGGGGCCAGATGGTTCCATGTTTACTGGTCCTAAACATACCCACCTCCCTTTACACAAAACATAATATTAAACCATAAATGCCTAGTCTAAACCTCTACCCCAGTGGTGGCCAGGGACTACCCACTTACCAATTTAAGCCCATTTGTCTTTCACCATGTCCACCTCCATCGTAAACAAAATGTTTCCTTTTCCTCACCCATAATATGATGTGTGTTTGAAAGCCTCTAGTTACAATTGCCCCCATTATTTTGGGCTAATATTTGTAAAACACAGTTCTTTACAATTCCCACCATAGTGAATAACTCAGAACATATTTAGAAGTATCCTAAAATTAAAGAGTGAATGGGTTACATATGAATGATTTTCTTTATGAATTTTATATTTATATATGTTTTTTTTTCCTTTCACAGTCATGTACTATATTTCTAAGTAAGCAAGGTCAATTACAAGTATGATGAGCAGTGTGAAATGTTAGCCTCAATACTGTCTAGTAATTGTTACCTGAGGACTGAAGAACATTATCTGATAAGAATCAAATCAACACGTTTCTGCATTAAAATGTGATATCGAGCAGCTTTTTTCCTTTGAAAAAAGTTGTTTGTGGAACAAAAAAAATAAAATAATAATAAATTTTAATTATTATTGCTATTAAAGGACTAAACTGTGTTTGCGTGCACTTACAGGTATTATACTAAGAGGAGAAATAGCATTGTAAGTCTAACAGATTTGTAATATTTTGTATTTGTCAAGTGGCAATTGCGTAAATTGTAAGGAACAGTTTGATAAAAACCTAACAAAAAACAAAAAGAAAAATACTTGCGCACTATCCCAAATTCCTATGCACATTTTAATAACTGGAGGTGGTTTTTAGTATAACTTCAGTGGCCACTTGAGTGTAAGCCCATCTGCCTACATTAGCAATTCGCCTTGCTGCTTTCAGATTCAGGTGTAATATCTTGAGTCATAATAAAAACCTCCAGTTATTACAAACATACGTCTCCTGCTCCAACCTCACATTTCTTTTATTAAACCTCCCAAAGAACCTACCAAGTTATGTACGAAAATTAACACTACATATATCATTGACAGCTCAACGCTTGATATCCAGAGCTTGGAAGTCACAAAATGCCCCTTCGTTCTCCAATTTATTTTCAGAGATGGATAAACAACACATGTACGAAATCTTATTCCACGCTAACTCTCCCCCTTCAAAACCAGCCATTGGTGCCTGGAAATTGTGGGACACATGGAGATCGGGGAAGTCCACAGGACTACATGCTGGAGATAGCTGAGTTGCAACTAGTCACCTTAAGGGCCTAATGGGAGGCTGTGAAAATGTTAGAGTGAGGATAATTGAGATAGAAAACCTGTAATCTGCACATGTCGGCAGATGTCTTTGAGGATGCGAAAATCATCTCATGAGCAATGCCACATCCAGTTATGGTAAACTAGGGATGCTTGATGCCGACTGTATAACAGAAAGTTGTTTCTAGAAAGCACAAATGTCTTTAACTTTATGATGCATAAATGTACAATTACCACTGTACCCCCTACCTACTGTCTTATTTCTGTACCCCCTACCCCCCATTTATTTTTTATTTTTGAGAAAAAACAAAAACACAATAAATATAAAAAAAACAACAACAAAAAACCTCCAGTTATTTAAATGTACATAGGTATCTGGCATAGTGCACAAGTAACTACAGTGGAACCTCAGAACTCGGACGTTCCTCTTCACGAACAATTCGATATTCAAACTAACATTTTTAGTAAAAAATGTCTTGGTACGCGAACGATCTTCGGTACCTGAACATCAAAAGCTGTTCACCGGGGCCATGTGACCCTTCCAGCTATCATGGAGTCAAGATGTGGCTAAAAAGTAAGTTTGGAAGTTTCTCTCACCCAACTGTTACAGGATGAGTGTTCTGCTGACCTGCAGAGAGTTACCTACCTTGCTCCATCCCTAGCAGCCTCTACCTATAGCAGCAGCACTCAGGGCAGACCTCTACCCACCTACACCACCCAGGGCACCTACCTACACCACCCAGGGCAGCCCTCCAGCACGCAGGACACCCAGTAGGAGCAAGGACACCCATATACCTATCAGCAGCTCCCAGGAATACTGTTTAGTGCTTATGTCCCAATACATATTTCTCTCTAGAACATTGATGCATTATAGTCTAGGACTAGGTCTTATGATACAATGAAGTTTATATCTTCAAGTTTGTATAGAATACAGCTGAATATAAGCAGATATTACTGGTATTACTGCCTATTTAACCCCTTAAGGACCAAACTTCTGGAATAAAAGGGAATCATGACATGTCACACATGTCATGTGTCCTTAACCCCTTCAGGACCGGCCTGTTTTTGCGATGTTTGTACGTTAAGGACCAGAGCAGTTTTAACACTTTTGTGGTGTTTGTGTTTAGCTGTAATTTTCCGCTCTCTCATTTACGGTTCCCATACAAGTTATATATTGTTTTTTTCAAGACAAGAAGGGCTTTCTTTACATACCAGTATTTATATTATGTCATATATTGTATTTAAAAAAAATAATGAAATATGGTGAAAAAAAAAAAAAAAAACATGTTTTTGGACTTTTACTTGAAAAATCTTTTACTTATCTACAAAAGCTAATGAAAAAAACTGCTAAATAGATTCAAAATTTTGTCCCGAGTTTAAAAACACCCAGTGTTTACATGCTTTATTGCTTTTTTTTGCAAGTTATAGGCCTATAAATACAAGTAGGAAATTGCTGTTTCAATATATATATATTTTAAATGTATCAATAGTGACATTGTTACACCGTTATCTGTCATAAATCCCCGAAACACACCTAACATGTACATATTTTTTAAAGTAGACAACCCAGGGTATTTAAAATGGGGTATGTCCAGTCTTTTTTAGTAGCCACCTAGTCACAAACACTGGCCAAAGTTAGCATTTATATTTGTTTGTGTGTTAAAAATGCAAAAACCGCTAACTTTGGCCGGTGTTTGTGACTAAGTGGCTACTAAAAAAGGCTGAACATACCCCATTTGCAATACCTTGGGTTGTCTTCTTTTGTAAATGGTATGCCATCATGGGGCTAATTCTCATTCCTTGGCTACCATACGCTGTCAAAGGCAACCTAACCAATCTGACAAATTTCAATAAAAAAAAAAAAAGTAAAATCAAGCCTTATATTTGACCCTGTAACTTTCACAAACACTATAAAACCTCTACATGTGGGGTACTGTTATACTCAGGAGACTTCGCTGAACACAAATATTAGTGTATCAGAACAGTAAAATATATCACAGCAATAATATCCTCAGTGAAAGAGCTGTTTGTGTGTGAAAAATGCAAAAAACTTCACTTTCACTGACAATATCATCGCTGTGATATGTTTTACTGTTTTGAAACACTAATATTTGTGTTCAGCGAAGTCTCCCGAGTAAAACAGTACCCCCATGTACAGGATTTAGGGTGTCATAGAAAGTTACAGGGTTAAGCACAGTGCTAGAAAATTAAATTATCTGGACTTTTGGCCTGGGTTGGCAGGCAGGTCCCTCAAATTGCAATCATTAAAATTACTTAATTAGGTAAAAATATTACATAAATATGCACGTAGAATTTTAATATATATACATATTTATATATTTGACGTCTACGTGTATATTTATGAAATTATTAATGTAATTTTGTATGTGGACATATGTATATTTCGTATTATTTTTATTTATTTATTTATACATAGATATATATATCATTACATTCTAAGTGTATTTTGATATAAATATATATATATCAATATCAAAATACTGTTAGAATAAAATTGAATATATATATATAATTTTTTTTTAATTATTAAAAATTATTTTTATTTTTTGTTATTTATTTTTATTAACATATTATTTGTATTTTATAATAATATATATATACCATATATATAGTTATTATATATATTGTATATATTCGTGTGTAATTTAAATATAAGTGTATTTTTATATTAATATACGTATATATAAATATAAAAATACACTTAGTGTGACATTATATATATGATACATATACATATATTATATATATAGATATAATACATGTATATATATCATATATATATACACATATTATAAATTTTTTTACACTGATTGTTTTTTTTTTTTTACTTTATTTTATGATTTTACACTTGCAGGGAGACTGCCTGTCAGCACAGACAGTCCCCCTGCAGGCAGATACAAAGACCCCTATTGCGGTCATGTGATCGAGTGATCACATGGCCGTGGGGTCCTGATCTGCCGAGGGGGGACTGCCCGGGCAGACAGGCAGTCCCCCTGGACCGGGAGGAGAGCTGATCGCCGCCGTGGGACCGACGGCGATCAGGTAAGTAGCCCAAAACCGTTATGACGGTTCAGGACCGTCAGCGGTCCAAACGCACGTTTTACCGCTGACGGTCCTGAACCGTCAGCGGTCCTGAAGGGGTTAAGGGGTTAAATGTACTTGTTTTTTAACAATAGGGGTTAAGGAATGTTTAGGGTAGTGAAGAAAAGAAAATTGCAGAAGCAGAAATATATTTCAAATGTAAATGTACTGTGTAACAACAATTTAATAGCTGCAAAAAGCATCTATGAATACTAAATTTTTTAATTTAAATATGTTTACAGGGATACCCCACTTCGATTGAAAGCAGCCGTAATATAGCTAGCTATTCGTTTAAAATATATAAATATATTTTTACCATCGTCAAATGCCTAAAAAAAAAAAAAAGGTTAAAAGCCCAAAAAAATAGGTCACAAAGCGCTTTCATTTTTCTCTTAACTTTTTCACATAAACTGCTACTGAATGCCGAGTAAAAAGGATTATAAATACTGCAGTGCAAAATGATTCTAATGTTTAGAAAAACAACAAAATGAGAATAATTTTAACATTTAAATACAACATTGCAAAAACAATAATAATAATAATAATATGACAAAACTTGCCATAATGAGTAGGGATATTGAGGCAAAGCTTCAACCATGTAGGATTTGTTTTATTCATCTACATTTTACATCTACATACAGCTATTGTGAATATATACAAATCTCATGGTGCTTTATTAGGCTGTCTGTCTGTATGTATGTCTGTCTATCTATTTGAGAAAATCTCTAGCTATGTTTTCAGTTTGGCTGATTGACCTAAAATAGGTTGGACGGGGGGGCGGGGCCGGGCCGCCAAGATGGACGGTCGCAGGAGAGCTCGGCTCCTGCAAAATACAAACGTTTAAGCCAGTAATTTAAGCTTTATAGCGATTACAACTACCACTGTGACCCACAAAGGCTACAGGATCCGAGGAGAGGCTGGCTCCTGTAGTTTCAGTTCCTTGGAGACGAGATCTCCGCGATTCACAACGGGAACTTAGCCGGCGGTGAGTGAGGTGGACGGCCGCCACCCCACTATCCTGCCTAATGGAGCCTGAAAGGCACTTCAACTCACTGTGGACCTGGCCCTGTCCCCCCCCCCCCTCTGGACCGGGGGGGGGGGGTTGATCCCTGTCCTCGCCCCATAGCTGCACTCACAGCGTGGCAGCGGAGATCCGGCAACGACGCCCGGCCATCACACAGGCGCAGGGCCCAAACCTAAGATGGCGGAGACCATGTGCGGAATAGCTGATGCAGATGGAGAAGGAGGAGGGGAAACGCCAAGTAAGCGGCGGCACCAAAGCACCCGTCACCAGCGACCAACCCGAAGTTGCCTACCCGCACAAAGACCCAGGGAGCTGACGCTCAGAACAAAAAAGCCCCCACCCTTCACTCACCGTAAGGAGCCTTCTGCCCAGCAACCCTGGAACTACGAAACATCCAGTAAATCACCCCCTCTGTTCTGCAGTTAAAAAACGATCGGACTGGGAAAGTATCGGTATTGTGGCTATCCGTGAATTCCTTGGAATTTCTTTCCATGAATTCACATGCAGTACAGTGCCCACATTTGTATGAGCTCTTCGGCAAGTAGTAGTTAAGGCTCCTTTTCCTTGGTGCCAAATGACTCTGTACCAAGGTGTCTCGAAAGTTACAAGGAGGGGAAGTAACTTTCGAGACACCTTAGTGCAGAACAGAGGGGGTGATTTACTTACTCATCTGTTCGTGCGGTCTAAAATACGTGGGGAAAACATTTAGACCCCTTAAACTAAGGATTAGGGAACATGTGAATTCTGTTAGGCGACCCTTGGAAACTCCAATATCACGCCACTTAAAAATATATCACTCAAATTCCTCAAAAAAACTGAGATTTATGGGAATTGAGCATATCCCACAGACCCAAAGGAAGGGCGATTGGGATATGAAATTGAGACAACGAGAGTCCTACTGGATTTACAGACTGAAGGCTCTCTCGCCGGCTGGTCTCAATGAGGGCTTCTCATTTACCGCATTTTTATGATTACTCTCTCTTTTTAGATGTCATGTATAGTTATCCCCACTAAATCCTTGTATATAATTAGTAGGCACAATTGTATATAGTTATTGAAATTCACTGCACGGATTATCTCTTTCTTCTTGTCCCTTTAAGTATTAAGATTCTGGTGAGGCAGGATAGACAGACAGACTCTTGGTTTAAATCTCCAACGTTAATAATAAAGGTTGCTACCTCTTGAGTATGGATAAATGACTTAAGTCTGCCTGTGTTTCTAGCAGGTCTACCATTGCCTCACTTTAGGATTTTTTTCCTTTTTTTCTCTCTTTTAAACATCATGGTTTCCACATATGCAACATTGATTATAAAGCCAGTACATTACATATCCATAAGGACATAAGTTAACAGCACTCTTTGGAAGGTAATTCCTTCAAAAGCAAAAATATTATCAGATTAATATGGAGTATGTTTTGAACTGAGCATTTACGATGTCCTAGAGAATGTAGGAGATCGCAAGGGACTGTCTTTTTCGATACCGAGGAAACGGAGCTATGACACTCCCCTTTTCCTTGACGCAGGTCTCCTCTATGCAGGCGCTGTCCCACTTAGTGGGAGGGCTATCAAGACTGATGGTATCGTCACCAAGTGACATGTTTATACCACTCCTACTCTACTTGATGGACTCCCCACGTGGGCCCCACTTTACCTACCGACAAGCCCCCTGGTCACATGGTCCGGAAAGGACACCAATCAGGATACACTGATAATTCCTGACCAATCAGCGGACGGGTAAAGTGACGTAGTGCACACACGTGGGCTACACACCTGGCAACCATGATCGTTACAATGTGTATATAAAAAGGAACAAAGTTACACTGCAGTGCATTACTCCTGACGACGGCGTGGTAGCACGCTGAAACGTGCGTCGAGTTTTATTTATTTCTTTTCTTTTCAATTGCACATTTAGGTAGCACGTTATGGATTTAATTTAATTTAATTTAATTTGTCTCTTTGCTACTTAGTCAGGAAGGGAGCAGGGTAATAGGTAGGCATTTGTGATTGTCACAGTGCCGAGGTACTTAGCTATAGGATCCTCTCTTAGTGAGTGGACCCTTATGGGATTAGGTTTTGGTGGGAGTTTCTTATTCCTCTGGTTTAGAGGTTTTTTTTCCCCCCTTCTCCCCTACTTACCCACTTGTTTCTCTACGTAGTTTAATTTCCTTACAGTCTTTGTATGTTATTACATTTTTAGGCTTTAACAAATTTCTCTGTTAAGGAATTATTAGGGTCTGTGTGTATTCAGTCATACTCCCCCTCTACCCTGGCTTCTCTAATTTTTTCCTGTCTATTTTACTGTCTATACCCTTAGGATTATTAAAGATAGGGATTTCTTCTGAATAACTCTTCTACTAGGGACCTTTGGTTCCATACCTTTCTACTTTCAAGACCTAGCCTGTATGCCACTTATATACTAAAAGCACTAGTCTGCTCGTATAGCTACCGTTTATATATACGCATAACTTGTGTTGTTCACTGCCTAGTTTAAATACTCTCCAAGTATACTCACAGTTTAAAACTACTAGCATAAATAATCATATATAAAAGTTAATAAGTAGGCTTATTGTTAGCAATTTTTGTCTATCCTCTCTGATCAACACTAGCCTCGCTCACACTCAACAGCAGCTAACACGTAATTATCCTGTATTAAATGCATATTAAATATGAATACATGGAAGCTTGTTATTATGCTAAACGTGCTATCAATCCTTTGCAACGCTTAACTTTATTAAAAAAAAAAATGTGCAACTAAAATAGGTTGGACAAGACTGGCATTGATAATGATGAAGTATTAATCCCAAATTATCAACTTGACCCAAGATGGGGGTAGTCTTAAGGCACCATGTATAGATCTGGCTTATGTTAAACTGTCCCTAGATGGTTTGATATTAGACTGGAGGATGGTTCCAGTGAGCTAATTTCAGGAACTGTCAACAGCAATACTTCCAAGACCAGCCCAACAAAATGAAAAATTCAAAGACATCCCTCTAATCCTTTACCATTAGGAGGTGAGTAATAATCCAGTGATCTCCCTTTGTCATAGTTTGCATTCTCTTTTTAAAGATGAATGACAACTTATATACCCTACCTCTCAAAAAAAAGTGGGATGTTGGTGGAAGGGGGGTAAATGGGGCGGACCAGTGACCCAATTCCATTATAAGCTCTGCCAAGGGTGTCCACTCAAAATACTGGCCGGTCAGCTCTGCATTAATGCAAATCCTTTTGTACATCAGGCAGCCTTTCCATCATTTAGGCCAGGCCACCGAGGGAGCACTGGTTCAGTATAAGTAGCAATGCTTACAATGATACATGCAGGCGACTAACATTCTAAACACTTATGCCCAGAACCCCATTTAGTTCAGATAACATTTATGATTGTGTATCTGGCATGCAACACGACAACAGCTATTTTAAGCCTGAATTGTAGAGCATTAAGTGTACATCAATACTACTATTCTAAGAAATTGCAGGTATGATAAAAATAGATACGGAATAAAACATAGAAGCAAATAACTCAAGTGTGCTACAGTGCAATTTAAAAAAACAATATAGGACTACGTGAGATGGAAAAAGAAAATTTCCTACAGGGCTGTGCAGAAAAAATAAGATATTGTATATGTTTTGCTCCAGAAAAAGATTAGAATGTGATTAAACAATGGACATGGCTGATCTACATTTCCCATTATCCTCAGCCAAATGCAAGGCTGACTTAGCAATATAGGACCTGCATTTCTCAAACAACTGGTATGCAAAACAAAAGCATACAGTGTATATTCTTGGGGAAAAAATATGGTTTTTCAATATTCTATATTGTGTAAGGTGACCAGTGTATTAATAACGAGTTTAGTTTAACCCCATCACGAAAAACAATGTTCTATAACCCTCAAGGGGCTGAACTAGAGACTTGACAATTCTAGAAAAGGAATCCTGTTCATAAGCCAAATGAATTATCCCAAGCTCAGCACAGCTTTAAATTTATAAGTTCGGTTATCCTTTTATGTTTTTCAGATGCATTGTATTCCTTGTTTACTTGTATTTGCTCAATATATTATCTCTTAATTGCACTAAACCTCAGCGTTAGCCTGAGGTGTCCCTTTAACAATTCTTCCACTACATGTTTAATAAAAACTGATATTGATATATGTGCTGTTTAACTCAATAGATAGTTAACATATCCAGTCCTTAACAGTTTATTTAATTAAGATGCAATGTGCTCGGTATTATCCTTACACAGGGGAAGCTCAATCTGGGAGCCAACTTACAGGTTTTGACCCAAAAAAACTAATAAGTTGGAAAAATGTTCCAGCTCAGCTAGTCTGAAGAGTTTTGTTCCCACTTGGCTAATGTAAACTAAATTTTGTAGGTTAGTTCACCACTAATCACCATTTCCTGGATAAACCCTCAAATGGTTGTAAAAGGTCTCCAACGAAGGAAGTCATAAATCGAGTGATTTTGATGTATAAAAAGAAGCGTTCCATGTGCAGAAATATTTATTAAGATGTGAATATATTAAGGTTAATGTTCTCCCTTGTTTGCCCGTTATAAATAATATATATTTACCTTTAATTACATTTTCAGTATAGTATGTAGCTTTGGTGGTTTATAATAGACCCGATAGCATACAAAGAATATAGCCGCTACATTCTATTTTGAATTGGGACAGCTATATTTGGAAAAAAAATGTTTTTCTAAAGTAGATTTTATGGCAAAATCAGTGTATAGGCTTCGAAGTCTGTGAGGTAATTAAAGTGGACATATTAATCACTCATGCATAGATGCATGAACAGCAAGGTCCACCTTAGGTAAAATAAGTAGGTAATGTGTCGATTAAATGACACTCTCACCCAGAGTTTGTATCAGGTATTCACATGCGCGCTGTATACACAAACGCGTTGGCTCTGTGACTGTATAGTTTGAGCACACAGAGATAGCTATCTGTCTGCCTATCATTTAGTCTGTCTGAATTAATTCATCCTTCCATTCACCTGCACATTCATCTATCTGTCCATCTATTCACCTTAGTATGTGGATCTGTCTATCTATTCATGAGCACCTGTATGTCTGTCTATCTGTCAATTTCATTATGAGCCTTCCGACTTGTATGTGCGTCTCTCTAATTATGAGCATATACATTCATAGGATAAGTGATAGGTCGATCTGTCTGTCTATCTATTCATGAGCATAAGAGTCCATTCTACCATCTATCCTTTCATATAATATATATATAAATATATATAAAATTACAAAATAGTATAATGGTACCAATAGTACAAAAGTAACATTGAGCAAAATAAGATGCTGTTTTTTGCTAAGAAAATGTATTTTTTTTCTGTCTGTTTCTCTCTATTCTATAATCTTATTATTTGTGGATACATTTCATACCATTGTTGATACATACTGGGCAGTCATCCAGATTATATTTTTTTCTAAAATTAGTTGAAGAGCCCAATGCAGACAAAAATACACAATACAACAAAAACAAAACGAACAAATAAACAAAGAAACAGAAAAAGGTCTGACATTAACAACAGTGATAAATGGTTACAGACCCTCCAGAACATGTATTCCCCAACCATATCATGACAGCACTACAAATGAGTAGCTCCTCTCGAAACTCCCATTCAACAGGAATTACCTCCAAAGTACAAAGGTCACCCCAACCATTTAGCACATTAGTCTTTTTCCTGTCCACATCCTGTGGATATATAAGGATTCCTTTTAGGAACTTTTGATTGATAACTTACCAGAGCATGTTAGTTCTCCTCACTTTATCACAGAACCTGCAATGCATGGCGTACCCCTACAGACTGCCAAAACCCACCAAAGACAAGGCTGGTAGTTGACTACCAATCCTTGGTAGTTGCAATCAATTTAGGCATCCCGTTTGGGACCTTTCAGAATTGATGACCTCAGAGACCACAAGGGAGGGAAGAAACGTCTCCCATGTGTTGTGGTTAACACTAATTGTTGGTCAGCCAATCAGACACACCCTGTGTGTATATAGGTTAACCTCCCCCTTGCCTCAGTGCCCTGTTGTGGTCTTTGTTTAACCCAATAGTGCGTAATACACTTTCTGATTAATTGGTTACTGAACTTTGGCTTATATTACGTTTACTCTGTTTTCTCTGCTCCCTGACCTCGGTTTTTATCTTTGTATTCCGTTGGTCTATTTCCCTTTGACCTTGGCTTGCCTTGACTATTCTTTTGCATAGCCCAGCCGTTCTAAGGACCGGTATTGAATTCTGTCTGTTGTGTCCTGTCTGTGTTAGGTCCCCTACCAATCATGCCAATTACTTGTTGTCAAATGTCCCCTTTCTATAATTGTAATGTGCTTGGTTGTCGATATATAAATGCTAGTAATATCAATATTGCACAGATAGAGAAGACATTGCACACAAAAAAAAACACCAACATGCACACATAATGATATTGCATACACACAGGATCGGCAAACATGCGGACAATGCAAACACCAAGACACTTTTGACACTAAGAGTCACATGCAAACCATCTGAAGTATGTGTGTTAGAGACTGCCTGTGGTAGGCCAAAAGTGGCTTTTCCATCTATCTACATTATATACTGATAATCAATAACAACGGATAGTGGGTGGAGGGGGTGGGAAGACACACATGCAGGTGAACTGAAGGTCTAAGACCAGTCCTGTCTACGACTATGCTGTTTGACTGGGGGATGGATTCACATGCAGGCATTTTTTCACTTAAGAAACAGAAAATGAGTTTAAAACTTTAATAAGTCAAGTCAACCTATAACCTAATGAAATCTGCCCACAAAGTAGAAACAAAAGGGATTTCTAGAATGCTTGGGAAACTAGTTGTTTGAGAAAAAGCTAATTAGCCCTGCCAAAATCAAGAAATGATTTATTATGTTTCTTCTGGATAGTTTTCTGTAACATAAATAAATAAGAAAGTAGGATACAGAATGGTCAACCATACATTACGGGAACAATGACAAAAACAACGTCACCCACTCTACAGTACAGACTTCTCTCTCTCTCTCTCTCTCTTTCTATATAAATATATAATTTTATATTTTTTTTTACTTAGTTATTAAAATGATAAGATGGAATGAGCAGCAGGTATATACTATTTTTTTTTAAAATAACAATACATAGGTTGTCTGGATTTATCCAACACAGACTTTTTATGCTTTTGTACTTCCTCTGTTTATTTTATTTTAACCACATGCTATGGTGGCAATTTACTTTACGTGCGTAAGCTCACAGCAAACGTCACTTTGACAACAAACAATAACTAAAAATGTACTGACCCATATAGCACGGAAAAAGTGAGGCATTTTTTCAGTAGAAAGTCTAGGCAGCATGCATTAAATAAAAGCTAAATCGTGGAGTGAAAAGTCAGAATTTTAGCAGATTAAATCCCAGTTGCAAAATGTAGGCACACTTGCTGTTCTGAAAGAATTCTCCAACTCGGCTGTAATCACAGCTTGGCTATTTTGGCTTTCATTTTGCAATTCAGATTCAATATTCTAAGATGTGGAGTTTAGTGAATAACCCTCTATGATCATCCTTTTAATTCCACATTCGAAATGAGATGCATAATAGTAACATAGTCAATGTATCAATGAGAGATGAGAATTTGGGAAATTAATGATACTATAGGCATCCAGACCATTCTATCTCGTTGAAGTGGATTGTTTGCCTTGCCCGTCATCTTATTTAAAATTCTGCAGTTTTGGAGAAATTACTATTTTTTCCCCCAAGTTTAATCCCACCGCTAATGGCTGCCTTTAGACAGCCACTAGATGATGTTGTCTGCATGGTGCCCGAGTCAGACTCAACTATCTGACATTCAACATCTTTGCCGCTCATGAAGGCGCACTCCACGTACATGCCCAGTGTGGCATTCACTCCTCATAGGAAGGATTACATTCTATGCTTCCTATGAGAAGCATTTAATTGCCGCGCACGCGCCATAGGTCCAATATTACTTCCCTATGGGAAGCTTTTCATTGTATGAAAGAAAATATAATAATGATACAGGTGTAATCAGTCCAGACTGGGGATCTTGGTGCTGGATTCTAGGTACGTTTTAAAATAAAAACAAGGTGCACAAGAGGGGGACATTGGTCTGAATAAAGACCATAATGTAATTAGAGTGAAAATAATGTTTATTATTAATTGGACAATAGTTTTGATTTTAACTGTAAATATGTTTATTTATTGTATATTTAGGTAAAGTTGAAGATTTTTTTCCCACAATGGTTATTTTACTTTACATTTCATAATCTGATTAGCAGATGAGTGGGCTGGGAGTGGGTTACCCTCACACTTTTGACCTTTTACTGCAATCCAGATTAAACATAATTGATATTGAAAATGTAGACATGCAAAATCCTTATTATAAACCTGGCTTATGAAGTGGTGGTCTCTAGGGGAGTCCATTTTTTGCCAAACTACAACACTTAATAAGTAATCACATTTCCTTCCACGCTCATGATGTCTGATTTCTCCATGTCTAAAAGGAGAGTACGGGTCAGATATATACAGCAAGGAGCACTGTGTATGTGCCAACAACGTTAGTCAATATAGGTTACAAATGGCAAAAAGTTATGACTATAGTATAAAGCTGTACGCTGCTAAGTAATGCACTTTATCCCCATTAGTACTTTACTGTTATCAGCACCAACATAGCTCCAAACAGTAGATTGCATTTCTATATTAAAGGAACACTATAGTCACCTAAATTACTTTAGCTAAATAAAGCAGTTTTAGTGTATAGATCATTCTCCTGCAATTTCACTGCTCAATTCACTGTAATTTAGGAGTTAAATCACTTTGTTTCTGTTTATACAGCCCTAGCCACACCTCCCCTGGCTATGATTGACAGAGCCTGCATGAAAAAAACTGGTTTCACTTTCAAACAGATGTAATTTACCTTAAATAATTGTATCTCAATCTCTAAATTGAACTTTAATCACATACAGGAGGCTCTTGCAGGGTCTAGTAAGCTATTAACATAGCAGGGGATAAGAAAATCTTAATTAAACAGAACTTGCAATAAAGAAAGCCTAAATAGGGCTCTCTTTACAGGAAGTATTTATGGAAGGCTGTGCAAGTCACATGCAGGGAGGTGTGACTAGGGTTCATAAACAAAGGGATTTAACTCCTAAATGGCAGAGGATTGAGCAGTGAGGCTGCAGGGGCATGTTCTATACACCAAAACTGCTTCATTAAGCTAAAGTTGTTCAGGTGACTATAGTGTCCCTTTAAGATAGCTCTAAACAGCCAAATGTATACATAACAAGATAACTCCAAATAGCAGATTATATCTATATCAAGATAGCTGTAAACAGCCAAGATATCTCTGAATAGCAGATTATATCTATTTCAAGATAACTACAAAAAACACATTGTTTATAATGTATATAAAAATAGCTCTAAACAGCCGAAGGTATCCATAACAAGGTATCTCCAAATAGCAGATTATATCTATATCAAGATAACTCCAAACAACAAGTTGTGTATAATGTATATCAAGATAGCTTTAAACAGCAGAATTTATCTATACCACAAATAGAAGATTGTATCTATATCAAGATAGCTACAAAGAATAGAATGGAGTAAACAGCACATCTAAGCAGGTCATTTAGTATCACACCAGTAAGTCAGAGTATATTTAATACATGATGTAGAATATGTTTTTAGTTATGCTGAAACAAATCTAAGTGTTGTATTTAGAGAACACAGGGCACGTATTACTCACAGAGTATTTCTGTAAACCTATGGAACTATTGCCAATAAGACATTTTGCATGCATTTTGGAAGATGGACATATAACCATTACAGCTGGGTCATTTTTTTCAAATTAAGTGATTTATTAATTTATATTGCTTGATCGAGTATCTATTTCAGCAATTTAAGATTAGAGGTAGTTTTTGGACACCTCAAAATGTATCTAGAACACCGTTGTTTGATGATTAGGGCATGGGAAAGATAGATGGAGATTTAGCCCAAGATGGGAAGAGATATGGGAGACCTTTGGAAACAAATGGACTGACGAAACTACTAATAAACTATACAACTGTCCCTGAACTGTGGCTCAAATGAATGCCATGTGGAGTGCCATGAGGAGTAATGAAACGTTTTGCAAAAGTTTAGCAATTCAGCTTTTAATTCACTATAATTCTTTGTTTAGTGAATAAACTCCACATAAAACAGAATGTTCAGCTTAATCCCATCCACCACTTAAATACCAGTTAGATACATGTTGTACAAAGATTTAAGGAAACTATTGGTGGCACTTGTGATTCATTTGGCCAATTATTACATAGACCCTATTCATTACAGAAATATATTATATATTACTAAATATGTTACATATATCTGGAAGGCTTGTTTCCAGCTTTTTTTTTTTTTATATAATTTGTAGCAACATTTACGTTTCTCTCTATAAAAAAAAAAAAAAAAAAATGGTCATAGACAAGATAACAGAAGAGAATTCTCATAATTATTTGTAAAAAAAAATTAAAGGAGGACTATCAAATCCAAGGATTTTTAATGTTATGTTTACTTATCTCTTATATTTAACAAATATGGGTTGGTGAAGTTTTAAGAATAAAATAAACTGCAGAAATGTAATCATCTATCTACCCGTATCCTGGAGCTGGGCAGTTCCATCATTGCTACCTGTCAATCATTGTTATAAGTCCTGCACTTTGCACCAAACAGTCAGAATAGAGAAAGCAAGGAGAGAGGAGGAGAGACATGGAACAATTGTCTCCCCTCCTCCAATGCAATGTATGCCATGTTTGTGCCAGGATTGAACTGGCATTATAAGGGCATTTTCTAAAGCTTTACGGCTTAATGTATTGCATGTAAAAAACAGCATAAAATAGAAAAATATTTACAGTTGTATTTCTTTTAAAAAAAAATAGCGAATTTTAGTAGTATAGCTCCAGAGTAATAATAATTTTCCTGGTGTAGAGCCTTAAAAATAGTGACAATATTAGGTACACCAAACCAGTTCCAATGGCAACTTTTACTACCAAGAGTGAGATTGCTCAAACATTTTCAGCAAATCAAATTGGATACTAAGCGGCAGCCGGTAAAAATAGCAACAGGATTGGAACCAATCGCTAATCATTGGAGTTGTTATGTTAGCTACTGGCTTTGTAGCTAATGTATCCACTCTTGCTACAAGTAATGACAGCTATTTCAGCAAGTAGTGGCTGGCCATTAAATACTAGTGACAGGTACAGGGCTAGACTTAGGGTAGGCACAGGATAAGTGGTGTAAAAGTATCCAATTTCCGTGCGTCACTTGCTCAGTGTGTCTCATCAATATCATGCCCCGCTGCTTTTCTACATGTTTTCCTATAGAAGTTTTTTAAATTGCTCATGAGTTCTGCACTCTGGTGTAGCCGATTAGATGCAGACACTAGAAATTGTCATTTTATGCAACTTTTACCTGTTGCTAAAAAAAAATAAAATAATGTCAGGCTCTAATTAATCTAGGTGCAAATATACATTTAAAAGAAAAAAATTGTATGAAAAAAATAACTCAAGTTATAAGCAATGTTCAATATTTTTTATTGAATAATGTTATGCGATGGACCCCTTATTTAAGTAAATATGAAAAAAAAAAAATGAAACCCAAAAAGGGAAGATTTTCTTTACCTATAGCCCGGGGTGCCCAGAGATATAGTCAATTTAAATGTTTGTTTTCTTTCTAATGTTTTGCCAGATAATGGCCACGCACAATTGATGCACAAAATGAAAAGAGAAACGGTTTGAGATGTCCGCTTGGCATATAAGCACAATGTTAACATATCAACAAATCACTAGACTATTTAATTGAAGCATAATTCGTGGAATCATGAAAATGTATAACAAAATAAAATGGTAATTACAGAAATTTGTCTCTTTTTACAAATTAAATTAAAGCTTTTAGTTGGTGTCCTCAGTCTTGTCAGAGTGAAAACAATCAGATCTAATTGGACAATTAAATGACAGACGTATTGATTGGATTTATTTATCTAGGAAAATAAATGCGTAGGGCAATGTGTAACTGGCAAAGCAGCATCATGCACAGAGAAGAGTTATATATTTAGGAATATTTATGTCAATATTGCTCTTCACTGGCATATGATATAAAAAATTTAATATTGTTCATCTAGTTTCTCCTTCAAACTAACAGTTATTCCAGACAGGTAAATGGGTTCATGAATTCCGGTTGCTTTCAGAATATATTTCTGTGCAGACTGCTTCTGTAAACCTAAAAATCAGGATGACATAGAACCTGGGTGTACAAGATTATCGCTATAGTGAAAAGCCTTCCGGGAGCTCGGTAGTGCCGTGACCATAGTGAAGGTGATAATGGATAGAAGAAAATATTACATGACTGGAGGGGCAGGAAAAACCTGACCCAAGAGTCAAGAATGGACTAAATGGGTAATATGGGCTTAACCAAGAAAAGACAAAATTGAAAAAAGAATAACAAATCTTTCTTTGAAAAAGGGGGTCCCAAGTCCCCCCCCCCCAAAAAAAAAGGTTAAGTTACCCACATATAACATGTTTAACCCAATATAATTGGTAAGTACCAACAAATTCAGATATAAACTATATCTATATACTTTATTAGAATTTTAAGGGTATATCTACGTACATAATAGTGAAAAAAACAAGACAAAGTGAAAAACACAAAAGTGACTTGTAAAAGTGTAATATTAAAAAGGAGAAACCTTAGGGGTCTGCCTATCTGGCTTATTTATATCTATCACAGCAAGCGTGAGAAAATATACCAATTCTTGATCAACCCAAGTAGAAAGATAGTATCAAGAAAGACAGCTGTTTAGTAATAAAATGTTATTCCAAGTGGAAGGCTAAAATGTAGCCAATTAAATAGCGGCAGTCTATCGGGATCGGAAGAATAAAGCTTAGCATTTAGATTAAAAATTAGATATGTATTGAAAATTAGAGATTTTAGAAATATTAAAGATATATTTAAAAAGGTGAATAAGTGGTATGGGTAGATGCAATGATAGAGATAATGGAAGGTAATGGATTTAAACTGGTATATTAGTAGAGTCTGAGTATAAGGAACAGGAGGGTATGAGTATTTAGTGTTCATTCGCCACCCCCACCTTAATAATTAGACCAAACTATACTATAAAAGGGTGAATATGGGATTTAAAAGGGGAAAACAGGACAGTAGGAGTTCATAACAATAATTACCTACCCCCTTCCCCACTGCAAACTACAACCCTGATTATAGTTAAAAAGAAAAAAGTAATCCAAAAACAGTCATCCAAAAAGGCTTGATCAAAATATATATATATATATATATATATATATATAAAAAAACGAAAAAATGAGAGCACTCACTGGTTTTGCAAAAGCTGTGTATTCAAGTTCTAGGCAAACGAATCAACGTTTCGACCGTCAAGCGGTCTTTATCAAGATGCCAAATCATTACAAACATAGACAATATATAGCATGTGTACAGATAAACTTACCCTATCACCGTGTAAAACCCATTACCCCGACCTGCCCCTTTGACCGGCGCCAAAAATCGCGTCCTGACGTGCGTGATGATGTCATGTCATGTGATCGTGATACTAACAATTGCTTAGTTGCGGACACACCATGTGACCTACAATCATGTGATCGCAACCAGAGATAGTTGCTAAGAAACGCCTAAATAACATGGCCTATAGTGCACAGTAAATCGGAGAGAAAGAAAAATACAATAAAAATACAATAAAAATAAAGATAAAAACATGCATGGAGGATATACATATTGTTCAAGTGGCTGGATTGAATGCTCTAATGTATATGGGAATATCACATGTGGGCATCAAAATGGCAATATTGAAGGAACCAGAAGAGAGCTAAAAAATGTACTAGACTGTGAAAAACATGAATGTAGTAAATAAGTGAATAAATAAATGAAATAGACATACAAATAAAGATAAAAATAAAAATAAAAATAAAAATAAAAATAAATATAAATATACATAAAAATAAAAATAAAAATAAAAATAAAATAAAATAAAATAAAAATAAATAAAAATAAATGAATAAATAAAGATAAAAAAATATCAAAATACAAATAAAAGTAAAAATAACTATAACTATAACTATAACAATACAAATAAAAATAAATATAACTATAAAAATAAAAATAAAAATAAAATAAAAACGAATATAAAAAATAAAGTGATGTGAATGAAAAAACCTGATGATAATACTGGTGAAATGGTATCTCAAAATGTGTGCACGGCTAACTGTATGTGAATGGGGACTGAGTGAATAATATATCGATCAGAGTAATCTGATATGTGATGTTATTGGAACCAAAATTGCCCCTGTGCTGTGAATATGTAAAACTAAGAGTATGTGAATCCATCTGTAAGATGAGACCCTGTCACAAGCATGGTGACCAGAAAAGTGAACCACGAAGTGCAAAGCTGATGAAATTTAAACAAAGTGCGAAGAGCACCTCCTAAAAGAAACTTAACATGCCATAGGTGCCAACACCATACTGCTGTCCTAACCTATAAATTGACAATCCAATTTACAATGTTACATATAGAGCCTATCTAACAAAAGGAAAATTATATATGCTTGGGAATTGAATAAGATACTACTGATGCAATCAAACATCCTTTTGTTGGACTTCCAAGAGAATTAAGGAACAAAAAATTTTTTGCATATAACCCAAAAATATTCCAACCAAGAACGGGTCTGTAAATTTGCTGGGGACCCTGAAAAATTGTAGATATGTCTTAACGAGTGTTTAAAAAACAACTGAAGCTGTTGTATTCATTCAGTCCCTTGGGTTGAACCGTGTCAAGGTAATGAATCCAAAATGTCTCTCTTTGAAGAAGAATTTTTGATCTGTCGCCACCTCTACCCAAAGGAGGAATGTGATCAATGATGGTGAATTTGAGAGTTGGTAAATGATGTTGCAATTCAAGGAAGTGTTTCGCCACCGGTTTATCTGTTTTACCGTCTCGGAATGCCGTCATAATCCCCGATCTATGGCCTCTAATACGATCTCGAACTGTCATGTCTGTCTTGCCCACATAATATTTGCCACAAGGGCAGGAAATTAGATACACCACATGATCACTTAAGCAGGTCAAACGGTGTTTAATTTGTATCCGTCTGCCTGTATGTGGATGTGCAAATGACGATCCTGTGAGCATGTGGCCGCAGGTAACACAACCTAAACATTTGAAGCAACCTTTCTTTGTGTTCTCCTTATGAGAACTATAGCGACTTGGTGTGTCAGTTCGAACTAAAATGTCTTTTAAGTTTTTGTTGCGTGCAAATGCAATGCGTGGTTGTTGTGTGAAGATGGGATTCAATGTTCTGTCCGAGGACAGAATGTCCCATCTTTTTTTAATTCTTTGTGAGAATCGTTGGCCTTCATAATGATATAGTAACGGAATCGTAATCCTTGAAACAGTGTTCTGTTGTTTAATTTCTCTTCCTTCAAAGATTTTTTTAGCCTTTACAAGGCAATTTTGTAGGACTTTTCTTTTATATCCCCGTTCCAAGAAGGAATTGGTCATATCCTGAAGTTGAGTGTTACAAGTAGTTTCTTCTGAGTTGTTTCTTAACACTCTAATAAATTGCGAGATAGGCAAGGAGTTTTTTAAGGCGTTGGGATGGGAACTATTTGCATGCAATAAAGTATTGCGATCCGATGGTTTTCTGTATAACCGATGTGCTATACCTTGATCCTTTCGATACACTTCTTTTATTTTGACTTTTTGGCATTGTTTTGATAAACTTGCACCTATCAAGTGCAACCATTTTTGTATCAAGCATTAACATGGAGGATTTTCTTTTGAGGGCTGGAGCCCTATCTGACACAGCTGAGGTAATACAAATCTCAGCACAAGAGGCAGAAAACATCTTATGGCCTAATACCACAGCTGATCTGGCTCATACAGACTCCATCAAAGACTTATACAATGATTTAATAAAACTAAAAAGACGGGAAGTGGACTTAGATCTACATGGAATATTCATTTCAGACTATTATCGTGCGAAAAGAATTCCAAGAGGCTTTAGGGTAAGGAACTCACCTACCATTGGGAGACAAAATCCAGAATTTTGTAAAAAATGGATAGGGATCGCCAACAAGTGTTCACTTGATTGGATGATTATAGTGGTGGATGAGGTTAAAAACGAGCTAGTATTCACGAAGGATTCAATCAACAAATTTGAGATGTCTCACGTAACTACGTTAAACGCAGCTTCTTCTACTCAATATTTGGTAAAACTACAGGATGAAATCATGAGATATAGGAATGAACTCATAAGATTCAAGAAACAGAAGCTAGAAAAAGTTAATTTTGATTATACACACCATCAGGTGTATCACTGGATTACGGGGGAAAGACGCAGACCGCCATTCCAAAGGAATAGACAGCGAGTTCGCAAACCACAGTTTGTCTCCATTGAAACCAGCTCAGCAGAATCTACTTCTGAAACAGAAACCAGGTCTGACTCAAGCCAAAGAGGCTCAATACGAGGAACACATCAATCACACCCCTCGCCTTTTTTAGAGATGGCCCAACACACCAACGATCCTCCAGGCAAATCTACACGTCCAGGAAGAGGTTCAAAAGATGGAGACCCATTAGAAGAGGACAAAAGAACAGGATATATAAACACAAGGTCAAAACCACCGATCAAGAGGAAATGAATCCTATATTCAATTTATCATCCAAAATCCTAAACTCTGCTCATATCAACATATTATCCAAGGGACTTTCTTTTGTTCCCACCTCCAAACCAGAGCAGTTCAAGATGGATATTGAATTATTTAAGATCAACAGAACATTAAATATACAAGCCTTACAAAATGCGCTAACACCAAGAACAGGTTCTCTATTTAAATTAAAAAGCACATGGGAACCCAAGAACACTCATCAGTCTATTAAAACTTTTTCAACTGTCCTTAAAACTGATATGAACAAAATGATGTCTCAACAAGGAGACAGGCCAGACAATTTGACTCGCACTGAAAGGATCGCACTAAAAGATCTGAAGGAGGATGATACACTAGTGATTCGATCCGCAGATAAAGGGGGAGCCATCGTCCTACAAGATTATACTGATTATAGAACAGAAATTCTGACACAGTTGTCTGATAGTAAAACCTATAAAAAATTAACCTTTGACCCTACAGACAAAATTAGCATCAAAATACAGAATTGGATTCAGCTAGGTGTTACAGCAAATTGGATCGACCAACACACGGCAGAATTTTTATTGAACAAACATCCGAAAATCCCGATTTTATACACCTTACCGAAGGTACACAAAGACCCACAAAAGCCACCGGGTAGACCCATAGTATCCGCCCGGGGAGGAATATTGGAGCCAGTAGCGAAGTTTGTAGATTTCTTTTGCAAACCCACAGTGGCACAATTATCAACATGCTTAAAGGACACTCAAGATTTTCTTAACAAGATTAAAAATTGTAAACTTACAGAGTCCCAGTACATTTTTGCAACGGCAGATGTTAAGAATTTGTACACTGTGATTCCACACACAATGGGCATTGAAGCAATGCGCACTCTCCTGACAAGATCTGAAGTTTATGAAGGACCTCCGATTGAATTCCTTCTTGAAGGTTTATCTCTTACGCTGTCTAATAATTATTTTCGTTTTGAAAAGAATTTTTATATCCAGGAAACCGGCACAGCAATGGGATCAGCAATAGCGCCAACATATGCCAACAGCTTCATGTACGCATATGAAAATACACATATAATCTCTAAGTATCAGGAGAAATTGATACAATACCACAGATTCGTGGACGATATTTTCATATTATGGAAAGGCACGATAAATGAGCTGGAAATCATGGTGGAGGAACTTAATACTCTCGATTCACCAATTAAACTTACTCTCACATGTGACAATGAAAAGATTCAATTTCTGGACGTGGAAGTGTATCGAAAGGATCAAGGTATAGCACATCGGTTATACAGAAAACCATCGGATCGCAATACTTTATTGCATGCAAATAGTTCCCATCCCAACGCCTTAAAAAACTCCTTGCCTATCTCGCAATTTATTAGAGTGTTAAGAAACAACTCAGAAGAAACTACTTGTAACACTCAACTTCAGGATATGACCAATTCCTTCTTGGAACGGGGATATAAAAGAAAAGTCCTACAAAATTGCCTTGTAAAGGCTAAAAAAATCTTTGAAGGAAGAGAAATTAAACAACAGAACACTGTTTCAAGGATTACGATTCCGTTACTATATCATTATGAAGGCCAACGATTCTCACAAAGAATTAAAAAAAGATGGGACATTCTGTCCTCGGACAGAACATTGAATCCCATCTTCACACAACAACCACGCATTGCATTTGCACGCAACAAAAACTTAAAAGACATTTTAGTTCGAACTGACACACCAAGTCGCTATAGTTCTCATAAGGAGAACACAAAGAAAGGTTGCTTCAAATGTTTAGGTTGTGTTACCTGCGGCCACATGCTCACAGGATCGTCATTTGCACATCCACATACAGGCAGACGGATACAAATTAAACACCGTTTGACCTGCTTAAGTGATCATGTGGTGTATCTAATTTCCTGCCCTTGTGGCAAATATTATGTGGGCAAGACAGACATGACAGTTCGAGATCGTATTAGAGGCCATAGATCGGGGATTATGACGGCATTCCGAGACGGTAAAACAGATAAACCGGTGGCGAAACACTTCCTTGAATTGCAACATCATTTACCAACTCTCAAATTCACCATCATTGATCACATTCCTCCTTTGGGTAGAGGTGGCGACAGATCAAAAATTCTTCTTCAAAGAGAGACATTTTGGATTCATTACCTTGACACGGTTCAACCCAAGGGACTGAATGAATACAACAGCTTCAGTTGTTTTTTAAACACTCGTTAAGACATATCTACAATTTTTCAGGGTCCCCAGCAAATTTACAGACCCGTTCTTGGTTGGAATATTTTTGGGTTATATGCAAAAAATTTTTTGTTCCTTAATTCTCTTGGAAGTCCAACAAAAGGATGTTTGATTGCATCAGTAGTATCTTATTCAATTCCCAAGCATATATAATTTTCCTTTTGTTAGATAGGCTCTATATGTAACATTGTAAATTGGATTGTCAATTTATAGGTTAGGACAGCAGTATGGTGTTGGCACCTATGGCATGTTAAGTTTCTTTTAGGAGGTGCTCTTCGCACTTTGTTTAAATTTCATCAGCTTTGCACTTCGTGGTTCACTTTTCTGGTCACCATGCTTGTGACAGGGTCTCATCTTACAGATGGATTCACATACTCTTAGTTTTACATATTCACAGCACAGGGGCAATTTTGGTTCCAATAACATCACATATCAGATTACTCTGATCGATATATTATTCACTCAGTCCCCATTCACATACAGTTAGCCGTGCACACATTTTGAGATACCATTTCACCAGTATTATCATCAGGTTTTTTCATTCACATCACTTTATTTTTTATATTCGTTTTTATTTTATTTTTATTTTTATTTTTATAGTTATATTTATTTTTATTTGTATTGTTATAGTTATAGTTATAGTTATTTTTACTTTTATTTGTATTTTGATATTTTTTTATCTTTATTTATTCATTTATTTTTATTTATTTTTATTTTATTTTATTTTATTTTTATTTTTATTTTTATTTTTATTTTTATGTATATTTATATTTATTTTTATTTTTATTTTTATTTTTATTTTTATTTTTATCTTTATTTGTATGTCTATTTCATTTATTTATTCACTTATTTACTACATTCATGTTTTTCACAGTCTAGTACATTTTTTAGCTCTCTTCTGGTTCCTTCAATATTGCCATTTTGATGCCCACATGTGATATTCCCATATACATTAGAGCATTCAATCCAGCCACTTGAACAATATGTATATCCTCCATGCATGTTTTTATCTTTATTTTTATTGTATTTTTATTGTATTTTTCTTTCTCTCCGATTTACTGTGCACTATAGGCCATGTTATTTAGGCGTTTCTTAGCAACTATCTCTGGTTGCGATCACATGATTGTAGGTCACATGGTGTGTCCGCAACTAAGCAATTGTTAGTATCACGATCACATGACATGACATCATCACGCACGTCAGGACGCGATTTTTGGCGCCGGTCAAAGGGGCAGGTCGGGGTAATGGGTTTTACACGGTGATAGGGTAAGTTTATCTGTACACATGCTATATATTGTCTATGTTTGTAATGATTTGGCATCTTGATAAAGACCGCTTGACGGTCGAAACGTTGATTCGTTTGCCTAGAACTTGAATACACAGCTTTTGCAAAACCAGTGAGTGCTCTCATTTTTTCGTTTTTTTATATAGTCAGCACTGTGAAGCACCTTGGTCTGAATTTTTCTAAGTGTTTATTTGTGGGAAGAGTGCCAGAATTTGTAAATATTTATATATATATATATATATATATATATTTCAGAGGTGTCTGGGATTAGTCAGGGTAGCTAACCTAGGTGAATACTGCGTCCAAAGGCACATAAACCAGGGTTAAAGCATACCCCATAAACTCCATATTGAGATACCTCTTTAAAGGTCCTAATCCATAAACCGTACTCTCATACTCAGGGTGATACAAGTACTTAGAGGTAAAGGTAAAGGTAAATCCCAATCATATAAAAATCAGAATCAGTCCCACACAGATGCTAACACACCCCAAATCTCTCTAGCTGCTTCAAGGCAGCTCTAAAATAAAGAAGCTAAACTTACTATCCGGGCAAAGTGCATAATGGCAGAGCCCCTAGGAAACCCTTATAATATAAAAATCTCCTATAATGGCGTCCTCCTCGACACGCGTTTCGGCGCTATATTTGCGCCTTTGTGAAGAGTAGAAATGAATTGAGTTTACTGGCTGTTTTTAAATGTAGTAACTCTGCCCCTCCAATTGTAACACGGCCAATCAAGTGCCGACATGTCAGAGGGGGCGGGGAGAGGCTGTATCAGTAATGCCGTAACCAATTAGTGCAGGTTAACCCCTAAAGGTAGAGAAAGATTTTAGGAGGCTGTTAAAACCAGTTGAAGTCCATATGGTAAACTCGGCATTTTAGTTAAACAACCATTCGTAAATGTCAGAATCTGAGTGTAAAAGTGTTTAAACAGGAACATCCCCTTACTTTACAATTAAATCAAACCAATGGGGCTCACTGAACTGACCATCTTTGGGCTCACCTCTCTTTAAGGTGCTAATTTGGAAAATTAACTATTGACATTGTATCACAGATATATGATGTCAGAACAGCCAAATTGCTACTTTGGTCAAGGGGAGTCAAGGTGTGATTGTCTTTATGGAAGGAAACATTTCTGTAAAGGGAGGCAGAATTGACCAATCATGAACCATTGACTAATCATTAATAGCATAAGATATGATCTCTGACTACCCAAAGCTAAATTTTCATTTCAGATATCATTAATCGACAAGAACAATACTTAGTGTTTATTTTACAAATTAACATAGCTGAAAAAATAGCCGAAGTGGGAAAATTCTCTAAGTCAGCTTACCTTACAGTTTGGCTTCAATGACCTTAAATTTAAAATTAACTTTGAATTCAACATGGATTCACACTTTGTGAATAGCCTTCAGTGACTTCCGAACTGTAATAATTCCAATGCAGTCTTTAGGTGAATCCTACAATATTATTCTCTAAAATGAGAATTGTGGGGAATTATTAAAAATTAAAAATTAAGGCCAAAGTAATTGAACTGAAAGTGTAGTTGATTTGGAGACATTTACTAGTTCAGTTATCATGGCCTTAAATTTTTAATTCAGTTTGAAAACCTGACAATTTTCACTTAAGCAAATTGCCCTGATTTATTTTATTGCTGAGACTTAAGTAATACGTGTTAGCGTTAAAATCTATGATTCCAACCTGACAATGAATGTAACACTAGTTAGTAAATCTAGCTCTCAGTGTGCAATGTACATGTTGCATACTTCTCTGATAGGGCTGAAATAAATGACAATGACAATTGTAGCATGATAATGATAAATTTAGTAAAATACAGTATTTGTGCTATGGACACATTTCTCTTTAAGAAAAAGAAGACACTTCTATTCTAGAAATACAAAAAGAGAAGTCCTGCGCTTAGTCCCAATACTGCTGGGCCAGCAGCAACGACTACAATACACATCAGCCCCAATATATAGTAAAAACCACAGAAAAGAAAATGTTACTTGCGCTTTCTCCTTAATCCCTATGTATATTTAGACAAATAGAGGTCATTTAGTTTCTCCAATGGCCATTGGAGGGAGATATCTTTGCCAGAAGCTCAAGGAAGCAAGGTGAAGGGTCAGTGTTAGGACCCGCTTAGGGGGGTCTGCCTTGACGTTGGCAGGCGGGCATTCCCTCCAATGGCCATTGGAGCAACTAAATGACCTCTATTTGTCTAAATATACATAGGGATTAAGGAGAAAGCGCAAGTAACATTTTCACTTCTATTCTAGACACTTGCGACTTTTGTGAACTCCACTTCTGATTCTGATAAAAAATATTGGTAGTTACATAGTTATATTGTAGTCTAGGTTTAAAAAAGTCTGAAGTCCACCAAGTTCAACATTGGGGTTTGGACAGGAAGCCTAATTTAAAATGTTATGCATTCTGTTTATATATCACAAACACCAGCAACTGACAACGACAAACAAACAAACTGTGAATGTTTTCTCTCTGCTTCTGGGGAACAAATACATGAATATAGAAGCGTACTTATTGCATTTACTTAATAAATATTTGATGTGCTATTTGTAAAACAAAAACAGCGCTTTTATAAAAGGAAATACATTTCAGAATAATTGCCGATAAAACGGAATTCTACGGTGCGTGCTATCACGTTTACTTGACTTGGGAATCATACATTTACAGTGTTATTTACTAAGGTGAGAATGCAAAGAGAATTGCAAATTCAATGTCAAAATAACAGAAATGTAAACATTTTCTAAGCCAGCTATGTCTATATTTCAGTTTGGCGTCCCTGGCCTTAAAATTAAAATTCACTTCTCACTTTAGTGAATAGCTCTGCCAGTTTCAGAATGGCAACAATTGTATTGCTCGTGTATTGAAAGGGTTAAGACACACCTGCGACAGGACCGATCCTTCTATACTGTGGGATAAATCACTGTACCTGCTGCTTAAAAATACAAATCGAAATGAATTCCATTAAGGAACTGTAATTGTTCTCTCTGAAATTATCGTGCTTTTGCTAATCCTGGGAGCTTATAAACACGGCTTTGAATGTGTGCAGATATATTTACATGACAGGCATTTCCTTGCATTTATTAGGAGAGCTGGGAGTCTAGATTGGCACGAGTGAGGCAGCAGCGATTTTGCTACAATAGCACAGGAAATTGGATTTATTAGGCATGTTTTCTACAAACCAAGATATAATATATGATTTCAGCAAAATAACATTCTTACAAAGGAATGACCTACATTTATAGCGAAATGGTCACATGACATGACTGTAAATCTGTGCTGAAATATAGCTCGGCCTGGATTTCACAGAATGGGCTGCAACACATACAATCTCCAGTCTCCCAACTCCCTATATGTAAAAACACAGGCCAGGGACTTTCTGAATAAGCTGATCCTAGGACAAAATATTAGCAAGTGTTAATATGAAGCAGTGGTTCCTAACGTAGTCCTTGAGGCTAGAATGGTCCAGGTTTTTTTCAATATCAGAATGATTTGAGAACTTCTGGAATATTCTAGAGGTTCTACATAAAGAATCTGCTTTTGTTAATAGCCCAGGTATGTTATACAGGCAATAGGTGAACGTCTTGGAGTCCTCATACCCACTAATAGTCCATTATTTGGAATTGTCAGTCCTGATTTATGCCTCTGGTGTCTCAATTTCCCTAAGACACCAGTGAAACAAATAATAATGGCTAAAGCGTGCATTCACAAACAGAGAATATAAAATGTCATTATAAAAAAAATATTATCTAGAAATAGATACACACCACAATCTATTTACAATGTATATGGTTATTACTAGGCAGAGTTATTATTAGAAAACAAGGAACATGTATTTTTAATGTCATTGAGAGGTCCGAAAAAATAGCTAGAAAAGCTGCAATATTTTAAGTGTTTGCATTGGGAAGAAAAAGTAACATAATTTTCACATATCTCATTTTATCCAGTATACTTAGTGATGTCGCGAACACAAAATTTTCGGTTCGTGAACGGCGAACGCGAACTGCCACAAACGTTCGCGAACTGGCAAACCGGGCGAACCGCCATAGACTTCAATGGGCAGGCGAATTTTAAAACCCACAGGGACTCTTTTGTCAGGATCGGGACAGGGATCCAACACGCAGAGTACAAACAGTAGCCAGATACGTATACCGGACCTTAGAATGGCCGGACTAACGTAAGTAGTACAGTATAGAATGGTCAAAGACCATCCGAGGTCGAGGGTAACAGAAGACAGGTAAGCGAGAGACAAGCCGAATCAAGGGTAACAGAGATAAGCAGAGTAAGGTAAACAAGCCGGGTCAAAACCAAAAGGGATAATAGAATACACAAGCACTGAGTGACTAGAACAAGCTAGAACCACGACAGGGCAATGAGCTAATGAAAGAAGCTCTGTTAAATACCCTGTTCAGAGCAGTAACCACGCCTCCAAGGCGTCCTGATTGGTCCTGCAGCCATTGACTGACAGGTTGTTCCGGGGGAGTGTCCTGATGACTACTTCCTGCCTAGATGCTGTAAAAGGCAGTCACTCCCTCGCGGCCGGCCTAGCATGACCGGATAGACTGCGGGGAAGGGAGCCATCAGACCGTCTGGATGGAGGAACAGCTAAGTCTCTACCTCTTTCGGAGGTAGAGACCACAGGTACCCTGACATCTTTCTGGCCACAAAAGTGATGGAAAAGTTGTTTCAAGGGGACTAACACCTGGACTGTGGCATGCCGGAGGGGGATCCATGGCAAAACTCCCATGGAAAATTACACAGTTGATGCAGAGTCTGGTTTTAATCCATAAAGGGCAGAAATCACCTAACATTCCTAAATCACAATGGATATGGATTGACATCTGACATATGACATATTGACACCTTGACATATGGATTGACACCTGTCCTCAGAGACCCTGATACACACTGACACAGAGCAGAATAGGGACTGTTCACCCTACATAGGGTCACTTGGCAGGTATGGATTGACACCTATCCTAAGGATCCCTGATGCACACTGACACAGAGCAGAATAGGGACTGTTCCCCCTACATAGGGTCACTTGCCAGATATGGATTGACACCTGTCCTCAGAGATCATGATACACACTGACACAGAGCAGAATAGAGACTGTTCCCCCTACATAGGGTCACTTGGCAGATATGGATTGACACTTGTCCTCAGAGACCATGATACACACTGACACAGAGCAGAATAGAGACTGTTCCCCCTACATAGGGTCACTTGGCAGATATGGATTGACACCTGTCCTCAGAGACCATGATACACACTGACACAGAGCAGAATAGAGACTGTTCCCCCTACATAGGGTCACTTGGCAGATATGGATTGACACCTGTCCTCAGATCCCCTGATACACACTGACACAGAGCAGAATAGGGACTGTTCCTCCTACATAGGGTCACTTGGCAGATATGGATTGACACCTGTCTTTAGAGATCATGATACACACTGACACAGAGCAGAATAGAGACTGTTCCCCCTACATAGGGTCACTTGGCAGATATGGATTGACACCTGTAGTCAGAGCCCCTGATACACACTGACACAGAGCAGAAGAGGGACTGTTCACCCTACATATGGTCACTTGGCAGGTATGGATTGACACATATCCTAAGGATCCCTGATACACACTGACACAGAGCAGAATAGGGACTGTTCCCCCTACATAGGGTCACTTGGCAGATAGGGATTGACACCTGTCCTCAGAGACCACGATACACACTGACACAGAGCAGAATAGAGACTGTTCCCCCTACATAGGGTCACTTGGCAGATATGGATTGACACCTTTCCTCATAGACCATGATACACACTGACACAGAGCAGAATAGAGACTGTTCCCCCTACATAGGGTCACTTGGCAGATATGGATTGACACCTATCCTCAGAGCCCCTGATACACACTGACACAGAGCAGAATAGGGACTGTTCCCCCTACATAGGGTAACTTGGCAGATATGGATTGACACCTGTCTTTAGAGATCATGATACACACTGACACAGAGCAGAATAGAGACTGTTCCCCCTACATAGGGTCACTTGGCAGATATGGATTGACACCTGTAGTCAGAGCCCCTGATACACACTGACACAGAGCAGAAGAGGGACTGTTCACCCTACATATGGTCACTTGGCAGGTATGGATTGACACCTATCCTAAGGATCCCTGATACACACTGACACAGAGCAGAATAGAGACTGTTCCCCCTACATAGGGTCACTTGGCAGATATGGATTGACACCAGTCCTCAGAGATCATGATACACACTGACACAGAGCAGAATAGGGACTGTTCCCCCTACATAGGGTTACTTGGCAGGTATGGATTGACACCTATCCTAAGGATCCCTGATACACACTGACACAGAGCAGAATAGGGACTGTTCACCCTACATAGGGTCACTTGGCAGGTATGGATTGACACCTATCCTAAGGATCCCTGATACACACTAACACAGAGCAGAATAGGGACTGTTCCCCCTACATAGGGTCACTTGGCAGATATGGATTGACACCTGTCCTCAGAGACCTAATTGTGTAATAATGGTAATACTATTACCTATTATATAATATTGGCAGGTGCAAGCAAATTCCCTCTAAATAGATGGGTATAGGCAGAGAGTATGGAGACCGGAGTGATAAAGTGTCAATAAGGTGTTATAAAGTTAAATGTATCACAGACACACAGCCACCCTTTCTCTTAGCTAGTTTCCAGAAATGCTGGATAGGTAGAAGGGCTATAAAGATTCAGAGAGGTCAAAGAAGAATCCTCTAAACTAGCCCTAATCTCCTTAAACACCTTCAAGGGTGTTCTAAGCTAAAGCTCAATCTAAACATTTAGATGACTGCCTGATTTCCCATCACAGATGCTGGCTAGGAATAACAGTGTGCAAGACAAAGAGTGGGTCTAAGTGCCCATATTGCAGTAAAGTGTCCCTAGTGAAGCGAACAAGAGAATAACGATCTGGCGCCCAAGAGAATAACGAGCTGGCGCCCTATCAGGGGACGTGTATATGGCATTGATTTTAGGAACCAGGAGAAGGAAAAAGATGCTTGGTCCGTCCACCTACTTCAAATTTGGGGCACTGCGCGTGCAATCTAATGTGCCACCAGATAGGAGTGGTGTGTTAAGTAGTAATCAGTTTAATCCCTGTTATGTGCCTTTTTTTTGGTTTGGTTTTTGAAACCACAGTGCAGCACCAGAGGGCTGAAAAATTAGGCATGTACACATGCCTGAAAAATTAGGTATTGTTGCTGTAGCAGCGGCCATAAGAATTGATGTTTGTTTCCCAGGCAGAAAGTGCCCTAAAACATTGCGGTTTGAACCCTAGTTGGTGGCGGATAAGTCACGCAAGTCAACCAGCATTCAGAGCTAAAATACAGCAGCGTGTGGACCATTTTTAGCCCAAGGCAGCTCATCTCATCAGGCCTTTTTTAGTCGAATGTATCGCCCACTGTCAGTCCCTTCGGGATCCTTCCCTCATTCATCTTAATAAAGGTGAGGTGATCTAGACTTTTTTGACCTAGGCGACTTCTCTTCTCAGTGACAATACCTCCTGCTGCACTGAAGGTCCTTTCTGACAGGACACTTGAAGCGAGGCAGGCCAGAAGTTCTATCGCAAATTGGGATAGCTCAGGCCACAGGTCAAGCCTGCACACCCAGTAGTCAAGGGGTTCATCGCTCCTCAGAGTGTCGATATCTGCAGTTAAGGCGAGGTAGTCTGCTACCTGTCGGTCGAGTCGTTCTCTGAGGGTGGATCTCGAAGGGCTGTGGCGATGCGTAGGACTTAAAAAGCTCCGCATGTCCTCCATCAACAACACGTCTTTAAAGCGTCCTGTCCTTGCCGGCGTGGTCGTGGGTGGAGGAGAATGACTTTCACCTCTTCCCCTGTTAGATTCCCGTTGTGCTGTGACATCACCCTTATACGCTGTGTAAAGCATACTTTTTCATTTATTTTGCAAATGCTGCATCCTTTCCGACTTGTTGTAATTTGGTAACATTTCCGCCACTTTCTGCTTATACCGAGGGTCTAGTAGCGTGGATACCCAGTACAGGTCGTTCTCCTTTAGCCTTTTTATACGAGGGTCCCTCAACAGGCGCGACAGCATGAAAGACCCCATTTGCACAAGGTTGAATGCCGAGCTACTCATTTCCCGTTCCTCCTCCTCAGTGATCTCAATGAAGGTATGTTCTTCCCCCCAGCCACGTACAACACCACGGGTACCAGATAGGTGACAACGAGCACCCTGGGATGCCTGTTGTGGTTGGTCTTCCTCCTCCTCCTCCTCAAAGCCACATTCCTCCTCTGACTCCTCTTCCTCACAATTCTCTTCCAGCGTTGCCGCAGGTCCAGCAAGCGATGCTGATAAGGCTGTTTCTGGTGGTGATGGTGACCACAACTCTTCCTCTTCCTCTTCACGCTGATCTACGGCCTGATCCAGCACTCTTCGCAGGGCACGCTCCAGGAAGAAAACAAATGGTATGATGTCGCTGATGGTGCCTTCGGTTCGACTGACTAGGTTTGTCACCTCCTCAAAAGGACGCATGAGCCTACAGGCATTGCGCATGAGCATCCAGTAACGTGGCAAAAAAATTACCAGCTCCCCAGAGGCTGTCCTAGCACCCCGGTCATACAAATATTCATTAACGGCTTTTTCTTGTTGGAGCAGGCGGTCGAACATTAGCAGTGTTGAATTCCAACGTGTCGGGCTGTCGCAAATCAAGCGCCTCACTGGCATGTTGTTTCGCTGCTGGATATCTGCAAAGTGCGCCATGGCCATGTAGGAACGCCTGAAATGGCCACACACCTTCCTGGCCTGCTTCAGGACGTCCTGTAAGCCTGTGTACTTATGCACAAATCGTTGTACGATCAGATTACACATATGTGCCATGCACGGCGCATGTGTCAACTTGCCCAACTTCAATGCCGCCAACAAATTTGTTCTGTTGTCACAAACCACTTTGCCGATATCCAGTTGCTGCGGAGTCAGCCACTTCTCCACCTGTGCGTTCAGGGCGGACAGGAGTGCTTGTCCGGTGTGACTCTCTGCTTTCAAGCAAGTCAAACCCAAGACGGCGTGACACTGCCGTATCCGGGATGTGGGATAGTACCTGGGGAGCTGGGGGGTGCCGTTGATGTGGAGCAAGACGCAGCAGCAGAAGAGGACTCAGCCGAGGAGGTTATGGAAGAGGATGGAGTAGGAGGAGTAGAGGAGGTAGCAGCAGGCCTGCCTGCAAGTCGTGGCAGTGTCACCAACTCCTCTGCAGAGCCGCGCATTCCATGCTTGGCAGCAGTCAGCAGGTTTACCCAATGCGCAGTGTAGGTGATATACCTGCCCTGACCATGCTTTGCAGACCAGTTATCAGTGGTCAGATGGACCCTTGCCCCAACACTGTGTGCCAGACATGCCATTACTTCCTTTTGCACAATCGAGTACAGGTTGGGGATTGCCTTTTGTGAAAAGAAATTTCGTCCGGGTACCTTCCACTGCGGTGTCCCAATAGCTACACATTTTTTAAACGCCTCAGACTACACCAGCTTGTATGGTAAAAGCTGGCGGGCTAATAGTTCAGACAAGCCAGCTGTCAGATGCTGGGCAAGGGGGTGACTTTCTGACATTGGCTTCTTACGCTCAAACATGTCCTTGACAGACACCTGACTGTGGGCAGATGAGCGGGAACTGCTCAAGGCGAGAGACGGAGTGGCGGATGGTTGAGAGGGGGCAAGGAGGACAGCAGTGGTTGACGTGGCTGAAGATGCTGGACCAGGAGGAGGATGGCGGCTTTGAGTTTGTGTGCTGCTTGTACTCATGTGTTGATCCCATAGGCATTTGTGATGTGCGATCATGTGCCTACGCAAAGCAGTTGTACCTAGGTGGGTGTTGGACTTCCCACGACTCAGTTTCTTTTGGCACAGGTTGCAAATGGCATCGCTGTTGTCAGAGGTAGACACACAAAAAAAATACCACACTGCTGAGCTCTGCAATGACAGCATTCGGATGGTGGACACAGCATGCGTTGATTGGCGTGCTGTCGGGCTGACCCCAGGTGCCAATGCATGCTGTCTGACAGTGCCACTAGCTCCTTGCGACGACCTCCCCCTGCTTCCAACTCGTCTCCTTCTCCTCCTCCTCTTTGTCTCCCCATCTGAACTTTCGCCCTGTTCTTCTTCTTGCCGAGCGGGCACCCACGTGACATCCATGGACGCATCGTCATCATCAACTGCTTCACTTGTATCTGACAACTCAGCAAAGGAAGCAGCAGCGGGTACAACATCATCATCATCACACCGTGCATCCATGTGTGTAATGCTGCCTGCCTGAGATATATCCCTGTTATCTACATCCTCTGGCAATAATGGTTGCGCATCACTCATTTCTTCAAACGGATGTGTAAATAACTCCTCTGACATACCAATTGAAGCGGCTGTGGTGCTAGTGTTGGTGGTGGCGGCAGGCGGGTGAGTGGTATCTTGAGAGGTGCCCGAAGCTAAGCTGGAGGAGGATGGTGCATCAAGGTTCCGAGCGGAAGCTGTAGAAGATTGGGTGTCCTGTGTTAGCCAGTCAACTATGTCCTCAGAACTTTTCAAGATCAGGGTACGTGGCCTCTGAAAACTGGGCATTATTCTAGGGCAAAAGGGAATCACAGCACCACGACCACGCAGAGGTTGGCAGAGTACACGCTGTAGGCCTGACACAACCGCTTGAAGACAACTAACTGCTATTCAATCTATAACAGTGAAAAAAAAATGTTGTTTTTAAATCAACGCTATTGTGACACCAGATATGAGTGGCAAAGTGCACTTGCAGAGTTGGCAGAGTACACGCTGAAGGCCTGACACCCGCTTTAAGGACACTGACTGCTATTAGCTTACATTAAAAAAGTTTTTTCTTTTTAAAGGCACGCTATAGTGACACCAGATATGAGTGGCAAAGTGCACTTGCAGAGGTTGGCAGAGCACACGCTGAAGGCCTGACACCCGCTTTAAGGACACGGACTGCCATTAGCTTACTGTGAAAAACTTTTTTTCTTTTTAAAGGCACGCTATAGTGACACCAGATATGAGTGGCAAAGTGCACTTGCAGAGTTGGCAGAGCACACACTGAAGGCCTGACACTCGCTTTAAGGACACTGACTGCTATTAGCTTACAGTGAAAAATGTTTTTTCTTTTTAAAGGCACGCTATAGTGACACCAGATATGAGTGGCAAAGTGCACTGGCAGAGGTTGGCAGAGTACACGCTGAAGGCCTGACACCCAGGCGCTTGCAGACAACTAACTGCTATTCAATCTATTACAGTGAAAACATTTTTTTTTGTTTTTAAATGCAAGCTTAAGCTATTGTGACACCAGATATGAGTGGTGGCACTGGGCAAGTGGGCACAGTATCCACTGTGAGCCTGACACAGAAGCTGGCAGGCAGGCAACTGCAATTACATTACACAGAAAAAAAAAAGCAGACTGATGTTTTAGCTATAAAAAGGGCTTTTTGGGGTGCTGTCCTTACAGCAGAGATCAGATGAGTCCTTCAGGACTGTAGTGGATACTGAATACCCCAGCCTAGCTATCAATTTCCCTATCAAATGAGCAGCAGCTACACTTTCCCTCCTCTATCTAAGAATGCAGCTTCAGAATGATTCTAAAATGGATGTTGTACAGGAGGTGGGAGGGTCTGGAAGGGAGGGTTTGCTGCTAATTTGCTGGAATGTGTCTGCTGACCGTGAGGCACAGGGTCAAAGTTTACTCAATGATGACGAATAGGGGGCGGATCGAGCCGCGCATGTGTTCGCCCGCCGTGGCGAACGCGAACACGCTATGTTCGCCGGGAACTATTCGCCAGCGAACAGTTCGGTACATCACTAAGTATAACCATTGTTTTGAAAATAAATCACTGTCAATAAATTTATTATAGTAAAATTATTAAAAGCCTCTACACCCTCTGTACCAGTCATTGATCACTGGACAAGTAATACACATGCTTATAGGAACACACTATAATGTAAAACATCGTACAGATATTGGCAAACAGCGCACCCTGCTGGAGCTGAAATGTCTGCTCTTACATATTTAAATTGTTGTACAGCAGTAGTTCGTATAGACAGAACACTATAAACCAGGGATAGATATCAGGTAGCTCTCCACCTGTTCTAGACATATAAACTTGGAACAGATATCAGGCAAAAATCTACAGTTGTTCTAAAATCTATGATGCTCTGGGAAACATCTTTGGATAGATATATCACATCAGAACAGAATCTGCATGTATCTCTTGCACTGAGAGGATGTCATGATACTCCGGGCACCATACCCACTGTAGCTAGCTGTAGGGGTTATAGTGTGTGTGCACTCTTTTAAATATATTTAAATATAAATGTATCTATATTATTTTAAATATATTTTTATTTCTAAAATTAACAGCCCAATAGCTGATAAATAAATCTCCTTTTCATCTTCAGCAGTTAAA
The DNA here is from genome assembly GCF_036172605.1 of Pelobates fuscus. NCBI lineage: Eukaryota > Metazoa > Chordata > Amphibia > Anura > Pelobatidae > Pelobates > Pelobates fuscus. The sequence goes on along the minus strand of NC_086318.1, from coordinate 418,018,392 downwards.
AGGAATATTTGTACTCACATTCAATACAATGTTGCACTAATTACTGCATGTTACAAATATAATATATACAAATTCTTAGTTTCTACAAACATTTAGCATGATTACATTATCAGGGATGAAGGCACTGAAAAGGCAATTTTGTTTTTTAATAAAGGAAACTCCAAACACCATAACCACAGTTTGACAACTTAACTGTGGGTTTGCATTGCAGTACGAAACATCCCTGCACTGAGCTAGCCTGGTGCAGGGTTTAGCTCATTGGCTGACATCACTCAATGATGTTGTTATGGTGCCCGGAGTTCCTGTGTGCCATTTTACCATAAGGTAAAAAGACTGTTTAAAGACAGTTTAACCCCAAAGTTGCATAAATGGTGACCGTCCATTCTGCCCCTCCCCTGAGACTTCAATGAGGAAGCCTTAAACTGGGCACCACTGATAGGCTGAGGTCATCAGCTGACTCTCCTAGCCTATCACTACCTCCACATTCAGAAAAATATCACAGTCTTTTTAAAATAGGGAGACAGTGTTAGGCTGAGAGCATCAATCAGCCAGTCCTAAGCTTGCCTATTGAAAACTCAGACTTTTGCTAGAGGGAGAGCTGCAGAGTGGACAGGAACCCTACTTGTAACGTTGGGGTTAAACAGTTCATAAGAATTGGCCCCTATGCTAATCCTGTTTACTTTGCATGTGATGGGTGAACATTATTTAGCTCTGTCCACTCCCACATGTGGTCCAACCCACCCACTAGCAGTACTATCTCCTAAGCACTTCTACAGAAGTTCCTGACCCTTTCAAAATGAAAGGGGAACTTGGCCTTGGTTAATTGGCAGATATTGTGTTAAATCTACAATATAATGCTATATCAAATTGTGATATCTATAGATCACATTGTGAACAAAATCAAATAAACAAATGCATTCCAGGACCTGTTATATTTAAATAGCTGGTACAATGATGTGAATTAGCATAACTAAGTAATTATACCGGCTTGGAAACACAACATTCTTAGATTCTCGCTCTCTTTGCTGCAAGCGTTCTGTTCGATTTAATCCACCATCTATATTTAGAAACAGGAAGCTTTACCTTGGGCTTTTCATCCAGTATTTGTTGGCGAATTTCTTTGTGTTTTTCTACGAGTTTTTCCTGCCTCTTACTCTGTGCATCTTCCAGCTTGAAAAATATAACAAAGAAAAGCATGTTATTAAGTTTCATATCAAATGAAATAAGAAATAAAATTCAGCTGTCCTGTAAATGTCATATAATATTTTACTTACACTTTTGAGCTGACCGATTGACTAACAAATGTACCTTTAAACGTTTATTTTAAGAAGAGTTTCTAGAACATTCTATGTAGCCATGGTATAGAAACTTCCACCTCTGTTATTCCCCGCTTGTCTATATACAACCCCACAATGTAATAACTTCTGTTCTATTTTACTTTCATTAGTGAATTGCATTCTAATCACATAGGATTGTGTTGTGTTTTTTTTTTTTTTTTTGTAGAGTTTGGCTTTTAGACACTAATTCACTGAATAACGTGGAAGATCTTTCTAAATGTACACAAAATGTGACATTAGACAAGATTACTCGATAACCCCTACTCTAATACATAGGTAAATATATGTCATAAGATGTCACCCCCTCTCTTTGTTATACCCTGTCCTCTCTATGTCTCAATGATCAGCGTGTTATTTATACATTAAAAATGTTTTTTATTCTCCTTTTATATTAATAAGTATACTGTAATATTCCCACCAAGCAAGTATTCAGCAGACAAAAGCTGTGATGACAGAATCTGTTAAACGATGGGTAAACACTAACACTGCCTACAGATGGTGTGAAAATAGTTAAAACGATCATTAATTTGAGACTTCACAATCAGTACGTATATATGCACTTTGATCTTGCTGTTTGGTGGATTATAAAACAGGGGACTAGAATCGATTGTGCAAAGAAAAAAAAGCAAACAATCGTGGGCAAGGATAACTAGGAGGAACGGGGTCCTTTTCTTTCTCATTTTTCAAACATCTGGTTAGATCTGGGAAATCTTTTTCTTCCACACATAACTGGTACAGATCCTCTCCAATCGCTGCAAGAGGCGACCTCTCTCGGCATGCTCCCTTGTACTTCATTATAAGAGGACGTTTCTAAAAGTGGTACTGAGAATTTTTCGGTATTTAGGGAATAGGTGCCCTCGAAGGCAAGATAGGGTGTTTCACATCAAGTTTATCATTTCGGAAATCTCTGCAGGGGACTCAATTCTTTTCTCCTTTACATCTATCCATATTTTACTATCTTGAACTCTATGCTTTTTTTGTTTTGGGGATATGTTCCACTGGTTCCCTGAACTGTGTATTGTGATAGCTGTCTCCTCCGAATATTATAATTTAAGTATTTCAACTCTTTTAATAGCCTATATAGATATTTAGTAAGCAATTACAGTATAACTGGCTGATTGTTTCAACTGTGCTTGCTGTAGCTGCAACAACATTTCATTTTGTGACACATTCTATTGAGGAGATCTATTCTTCCATTAATTATTTTTAGTTTGACAAAGCTGTCTTAGTGATATTCCCCATATTCATTAGAAAAATGTTGAAGCTTTTCTAGAATCTTCACCGACGTTTTCTAGAATCTTGTTTGCTTAGCTCACTGTCTGTGTACTATTTTGATAAAGTTATGCTTTACACATTCTTGGTTACTTTTCTTCACTATTTTTGGTTTGGTTAACACTTCTGGCATTGCTCCACACATTATCTTTCGTAAAGACACAATGGGCTAAAATCGTTATGGTTGACCCAGAGTTCATGTGGACAGGGTGGTGATAAAGTAACCGACGTCAGTAATGCAGGGGAGGTAGAGGATGCAGGACACGTCGGGGGGAGACGTCTGTGCACACTCTAACAGCTGAAACCCCATGTAAACCAAAGTTAAGTCACTCCTTTTAACATGACCAGGCAGGTCCAGGTGATAATTGTTATTGTTGGGATTCCTGACCGTTACATGCTTACCATCATGCCAAAGCATGAGTTGGCCTTTGATATATGTAATTAGTTGTTTTTTTGTACATGTTTGGATAACCTTTGTAGGCTTTGATCTTACACATGGCCTAAGCCATAAAACTACTAAGATAACCATCACCAGAGCTGGACATAGGACATCGTAAAAGGTATTGATGCGTATGCTCTGACTTTCGGTTCTTCAAAGGACAACATAATTTAAGACAATATGGAGGGGGCAATAAACTGCCAGGCCAAGCCCCTCTAATCCACCCAGGGGCCTACCCACTGAGAAACAACTACTTTTAAGGTATACAAAAAAAAAGAAAGAGTAAGCGCTTAATAACAAGATGAGGCAGCAACCTTCAAAGGGAATCCATCAAGACCCTTTAAATACAACAAGGAAAAAGTAAAAATAAAAGCTGTGCCAAATTAAACCAATAAATGATCGATGAATAAAATGTAAAATAGTCCACATACAAAAGTCTTAGCTGAATAGATCTTCCTTAGATCAAATAGTCTGTAAAATGCTTGATCAGGAACAATGTCCTAGCTGTCTTTCCCCAGAGGGATCCAATAATAGGAAAAAGATAAAACAAATAGAGGACCAAATAGTGCAATATGTTCACTAGGGTACAACAGATGATAAAAGAAGATAATAATGCACTCACATTTGTTAGAGCTATAGCTAGCTCTAGTATGGAAAGCGTACAGCAGTATGATCCCCGCTTATGGGATATAATGCAGCCTTCTTTCTTCAAGGATAAATTGACCACTCAAAGAGAATAAAAGAGGCAACCAATAGTGCTCACTGTATAAAATGGTATAGAAATAAAATATATAAAATGGTACTCACAAGGATGGAGCAGACAAACTGCTGCTTGGTGATAGCGTACGTGGAATAATCCCCACGAGGATTGCTTGGAGTCCAGGATAGTAAAAAATGGCAGGTAAAAAGCAAAGTATAAAGTGTATATAAAGATGATTGGCACAATAAAAAGTGACCACAAAAATCTTTACTAAGTAAAATACACAATTTAAATTTCCATAAACGCGAAACGCGTGCCAATCATCTTTATATACACTTTATACTTTGCTTTTTACCTGGCATTTTTTACTATCCTGGACTCCAAGCAATCCTCGGTGGGGATTATTCCACCTACGCTATCACCAAGGACTATTTGGACTATTTTATATTTTATTCATCAATCATTTATTGGTTTAATTTGACGCAGCTTTTATTTTTGCTTTTTCCTAGTTTTAAGGTATATATTGAGGATGTTGGACTATCCGGAGAGATTTTCTTTTTAACAACTACTTGGATAATTGTCAGAACTTAACTATCGGCTTCTCAGATATCTGACACTTCCGGGTTCACAGACCAATGACACGCCCCCTTCTCTGACACATGCTTCCTCACACTACTTACAGGGACCATGCCTGATTCAAGGTGCTTGATTATTTTGAAAGCTTACTGCTAAATCAGACTGGCTACAATCAAGCTCTCACCTTCTACTGACTACGCAGGGGCGGGCTGGGAAGGGGGGCAGGGAGGCAATTGCCCCCCAGGCCGCCCTAAACCCAGGGGCCAGGGCTGCCCACATCCAGCAAAAAAAGGAAAGCCTGTGGCTGAGGACTCAGATCTTTCAACTTACCTCACTCTTCCTGTAGCCTGCAGTCAGTGGAGTCGGCCGGCCTCTCCTGATGATGTCAGGAGGAGGGGGTGTGACTTTCACTGCTCTTCTCACAGGACCGCTGGGGAGTCTGGGAGAAGAGCAGAGGAAGCCACGCCCCCTCCTCCTGACATCATCAGGAGAGGCCTGGCCGACTCCACTCACTGCAGGCTCCAGACTTCACTGACTGTTGCTGTATGCTGGCTGCTGCCCACCCCTCCCTGGCCTAAGGTAAGACTCAGGGAGGGGGAAAATACACTTTAGTTTTTTTTTATTCCCCTCCTCAGCCCTGCCACCCCCTTTCCCCCTCCTCAGCCCTACCTCACCCTTCCTCAGCCCTACCTCCCCCCTCCTCAGCCTTACCTCCCCCCTCCTCAGCGCCTGTCCCCTCCTCAGCCCTGCCCCCTCTCTTCCCCCCTCCTCAGCCCTGCCCCCCTCCTCAGACCCTGCCCCCTTCTCAGCCCTGCCCCCTCTCTTCCCCCTCCTCAGCCCTGCCCCCCCTCCTCAGCCCCTGTCCCCTCCTCAGCCCTGCCCCCTCTCTTCCCCCCTCCTCAGCCCTGCCCCCCTCTCTTCCCCCCTCCTCAGCCCTGCCCCCCTCCTCAGCGCCTGTCCCCTCCTCAGCCCTGCCCCCTCTCTTCCCCCCTCCTCAGCCCTGCCCCCTCTCTCCCCCCCTCCTCAGCCCTGCCCCCCCTCCTCAGCCCTGCCCCCCTCCTCGCCCCTGTCCCCTCCTCAGCCCTGCCCCCCCTCCTCAGCCCCTGTCCCCCTCCTCAGCCCCTGTCCCCTCCTCAGCTCCTGTCCCCTTCTCAGCCCTGCCCCCCCTCCTCAGCTCCTGTCCCCCTCCTCAGCCCCTGTCCCCCTCCTCAGCCCCTCCCCCCCTCCTCAATCCCTGCCCCCCTCCTCAGCCATCCCCTGTCCCTTAGTCAGGCTCTGGTCCCTTAGTAAGGCTCTGTCCCACCCTTTCCCTGCTCCTTTTTTACCACTCTCAGCTCCTGCCCCCTTTCTCAGCCCCATGCCTCCCACTACAGCCCCATAACATCCCCACTACAGCTCCTCTTCCCCCAATTGCAACCCATATCACCCACACCACAACCCCTTTCCCAAATTGTAGCCATCAACCTACTTAAGCCCCTATCCCCCCCTACATTTCCTAAACCCCCCAATTACAGTTTATACCCTCCACTACAGCCCCTGTCCCCCCACTACAGCCCTGTCCCTTTACTCAGCCACTGTCTACTGGTTTTAAAAGTGTAAAGTTTGGGTGTATGTGTGTGTCAGTATGTCTGTGTGTGTGTGCGCGCCAGTATGTCTGTGTGTGCGTGCAAGTATGTCTCTGTGTGTGCCAGTTTGTGTGTGTGTATGTCAGCCAGTATGCCTGTGTGTGTGTGTGTGTCAGTATGCCTGTAACAGTGTGTCTTTCTGTGTGTTTCTGTGTGCCTGTCAGTGAGTGTGTGCGTGTGCCTGTCAGTGAGTTTGTGTTTTTTAGTGTGCGCCAAATCAGCAAGTGTGTTTGTGCTTGTCATTGAGTGTCTGTTTAGGTGACTGCTCCCCCCGCCCCCCTTTCAATCACATGGGAAAGGTGTTTTTACTCTCCTCTTGGTGCAATGGGCCACTTGACTGGATTTGCCCCCCAGGCCAAAGGCTGCCAGCCCTCCCCTGTGACTACGTGTACCAAACCTGGACTGTTGTAACCGCTGATCTCCCCCCTTCTTCCAATTGACTCGGACTGCCTTAGGATTCACTTTGCTTCTCAAAGCTCATCATCTTAAACGCAAGTTATACTGTTGGATGATTACCATTCTGTTTCGCACTCCAGCTTTCTCTAAGTGCCTTCCTAATATGACTTATTTACTTGGATTCATCCTATGAACTTTCCTTATAAATAGAAGTAACTAAATTCATGCTCGTGTTCCTAAAAGCTAAAGGAACTTTCTTATGAAGCTATCTTCATATAACATTCCTTACAGCTACAGGAACTCTGCTTATCAAGCTATCTTCATATTGCATTCCTTAAAGCTACAGGAACTCTGCTTATCAAGCTATCTTCATATTGCATTCCTTAAAGCTACAGGAACTCTGCTTATCAAACTATCTTCATATTGTATTCCTTAAAGCTAAAGGAACTTTCTTATCAAGCTATCTTCATATAACATTCCTTAAAGCTACAGAAACTCTGCTTATCAAACTATCTTCATACTGCATTCCTTAAAGCTACATATACTCTGCTTATCAAGCTGTCTTCATATTGCATTCCTTAAAGCTACATTAACTTATCAAACTATCTTTATATTGCATTCCTTAAAGCTACAGGAACTCTGCTTATAAAGCTGTATTCATATTGCATTCCTTAAAGCTACATTAACTTATCAAACTATATTCATATTGTAATCATTAAAGTTACAGTAACTGTTCTCAGCAATCTACCTACAAGTAAAATTCCTTAATGAAGAATTGTTCTATTTAAATCCTAATAAATTGTTCTGATAATCCTTTAAGGTGTCTCCTAATTATTTCTGCAGTTGAGTTCCACTCCAAATCCATCGGAAGTATTACAATAACTTTAACATCGGAATCTCCCACAAGAATTATATATAAGTGGTAAATATATATATATATATATATATAAGGATCTCTTGTGTTTTGCAATTTCTTATCTGTGTTTCTGTATGTCATTTATTTCTGTATTTTTGTACCCAGCACTGTGAATCCTTTTTGTCAGATTAAATGTTTACTTAATCAGCTTGTGTCTCTGTTCTCTATGAGCTCACTCTCCTGAGGAAAGCTCAGGTAAACACGTTACCAATAGGGTTAATTATATATGTCTAATCAGTAAAGTAAGGTTGTGATACTATTATTCGACTGTGTGTGGGGTAACCTAAGACGCCTGGATATAAAGTCTTGGTGGTGGCAGTAAAGTGTGTACTAGGGTGTAAGTGGAGAAGGTATTGCAGGGGTTAATTTAGTTGTTTCTGGGACTAGCAACAGGTAACCAGGGGTCTAGTGTCATTAACTATTTCACTTCCACACTTTCCCCACTGTCTCGGCTGGGCCAATAGCCCAGGTTCGTGACACTCTGTATGTCTGTATGTCTTTGTATGTATGTTTCTGTATGCCTGTATGTCTCTGTATGCCTGTATGTATGTGTCTGTATAACGGTATGCCTCTGTATTCATGCATGTCTCTGTATGCCTGTATGTCTCTGTATGCATGTGTGTATGTCTCTGTATGTCTGTATGTCTCTGTATGTATGTGTTTCTATATGCCTGTAAGTCTTTGTATGCCTGTATGTATGTATGTATGTATGTGTCTGTATGACAGGATGCCTCTGTATGCATGTATTTCTCTGTATGTTTATATGTCTCTGTATGCCTGCATGTCTCTGTATGCATGTATGTCTGTATGTGTTTATGTCTCTGCCTGTTTATATGCCTGCATGTCTCTGTATGCTGTATGTCTGTGTGTCTGTATGTGTCTGCCTATTTGTCTGTATGTCTCCGACTGCATGTCTCTGTGTCTGTATGTCGCTGTATGATTATTTCTGTGTTTGTATGACAGTGTACCTGTATGACTTTGAATGTGTGCCTGAAAAACGATGCCTGTGTGCCTGTGGCTTGGGAGGAAAGACGCACAAAGGGATATGGAGGGGAGGATAACACAAAATGGACTGTGGGGAAAAAGAGCCACACAGAGTGACTGTGACGGAGAAGAAGACAAAGAAAAGGGCTGGGGTAAGAAAGAGACAAAGAAAGGGTCTGGAGGTAACAGACCCACAAAGGGGCTGGGGGGAAGTAAGATACATACAAAGGGAGTTGTAAGACACTAAAGGGGGAATTAAATACACTAGAGCACAAAAGGGGTAAGAAATTCAAAAGGTGTGGGGGGGGGGGGGGGTTACAACAAGACACACAGGTGAAGATGCATTTTTTTAAGGGGAGGTGGGGGCGGAAAAATGCAATGTGTAGCTAGAAATCCTTGCACCGACCCTGCTTATCACTTTACAGTGGTGTAAAATGTATACCTATTTCTCCAAGATGTATAGAAAGTAATTTATGGGGAGTGCACCAGTTTTGGTGTTCCTACTGGGGTAAGTAATTATTTTGATTAACTGTCTTTACTATAAATGAATCCAAATGCATGACTATAATACTGTATAAATGTTAAACACATAAAACTTAACTACATACATACATAAAATGTAACCACATATATACACATGCATATATACACATACCCTCTTAATATATTGAACCACTTCTTGAATATATGATCGGATCATTTCTGTCTTCTCCCTGTGATAAACAAATACAACCATTACCTTTTGTTGAAGGAACATTACAAAACAAGGCAAAAATGATCTAGTTTGTAACTAATATGATTTGGTATACTATAGTATAGTATCCCTCTCCCCCTCCCCCGATGACGACATCAAAACATGGGGTGAGCCTAATGCGCATGCTTTCCTATGGGAATTTAGAAGACACTCAATGTCCTCATGCAAAGCGTGAAAACGTCCAGCATCGTTTCGTGGAGTCAAACTCTGTGAAAGGCCAGGAGGGGCCTCTATCATCTCTCTGGTATGCAGCCACTAGAGATAGGCTTAACCCTGCAATGTAAACATTGCAGCTGCAGGGCTAACATAACAGGGGTATTGCACCCAGTCCAATTCAATGAGATGCAAAGCATCATGGGAGTCCAGATGGGATAGCAGGTTCCTTTATTGCCATTTTTTAAATACCAAGCGAGGAACAATCCAATATTAAAAATGTATATATTGCTTTAGGACACATTTTGACAGCTTCCGCTGCAGAATTTGCTTTATTCAAAGAAACTGTAGGCAATCACTGTATTGAATGGAATTCTTACAGGAAAGAAAAAAAATAAAAGATTTTGATTTGTGGACTTTCATTTAAACGTATTCTGCAGAGGAAACTGATTGGGTTAGCAGAGGACTGGGAGTACCAGAGATTATATTTCGGTGCTGTACATTGTTTTATTACTAACTGAGTACTTTATGTAGCTCACTAAATAAATGGGACAATCCCAGATTTCTATTACACCAATTCACTTTCTTATAAACTGCCACACTTACTGCTTGAAGAAGGCTTGTTTTGGCACTATACCAGATATTCAATTTCCATAATTGTTACCCTAATAGGCTCCAGTAAAATGCAGTAAGTACATTTCTAAAATATTTATTACTTACCTGAATTGGAGTAAACTAAAACAACATGTCACAATTGGTAGGGAGACTTAACATGCGCAGTGAATGTTTAAGGTCTAAAAAAATGAAGGTCTAAGAAATGATGTAGTGAGCCCATTTAACGACTGATTTAGAACTGGGTAGAGAGCTTTTTGGCTCTGTTTTCATAAGTTTTAAAGAGACACTCCACTGCCCAAATACAAAACAAAACTATAATAGATATACTCCCATGAAAACATGCATGCATTTAATTACACTTTATTCATTGAGGTATATATTAAAACAGCTTGCAAAAGCTGCAAATCTCTTGCCTGCAGCCTTTGCAAACCCTCCCCTTCAAACCCCTCCCAGACTTTCTGTGACTGTCCAATCACAGGTTTCCCAATGCAGCTCAATAAGAAGTCTTTGCAATGCATGTTCTCTGGGTAATTGTCTGCCTCTTAAGTTTAGCTCCACTGAGCTAACCAAACCAGGTAACATGAGTGGTTTTCTGATTGGCAGCCACTGGGTTGTAACAGAGTTAATTTCTAAAAGTGCCAATTTCTATTGAAATCTACACTTTTTGTAGAGGACAGACTCTTCACACATAAAACAGTTCAGCAAGCTAAAGTGCTTTAGGGATTTGGAGTGTAACTTTAAAGGGTGCTGTAGCTAAGGTCATTACTAAATGTATTTTTTATCTTTTTTAATTAATTTTTTTTGGAGTTTTGGTGGCAGTTTGGCCTAATGCTTCTTGTTTTTGGTTGCCAGTGGCGTTAATTCTACTCGCTGAACTTTTTACATCCCTTTTAAAATAGTTTAGCATGAAATCTTTCTAGATATAAAACTACTCACTCTTCCATTTGATTTTTATCCTTTGATTTTGTTTCTGTAACTTTTTCTTGCCTTTTCTTGTCCATTTTCTTCTTCAGCTCTTTCTTCTCTCTGAATATAAGGAAATAAAGAAGGTGAATGTGTGTTCCGTGTACAAGAGTAGTGCTTTATAAGATTAAAAAAAAATAAAAAAATCTATTTACTTATCACAAGTTTCTTTCAGTTTTTTCAACTGGTTGTTTTGACATTCCTCGGCCACATCAGTCAGTTTCTGAATTAGCTGCAATATAAAGATGTACAACGTAAATAAAATGGCACAATAATAGCAAGTTCAACAATCCCTGGGTTTTATGTGAGCACAATAATTAATGTATGAGATTGTATTCAACATTTTTTATTTTATATTTGCACCATATCAAATCAACAAAATTATATATTTTTGTTGTTGTTTTTCTTTTAACCATACTACACTGATAGAGATTAATCCCTAGACCAGGGGTAAGCAACATTCGGCACTCCAGATGCTGTGGACGACAGGATTCTTTGCCAGCATTAGGGATGCAAGAGCATTATGGGAAATGTAGTATAAAACATCTGGGGTGCAAAAGGTTGCTTACCACTGCCCCAGACAGTGAATGGTGGTGACTTGAAAAAAACTGTCAACTATTTTTGAAAAAGTTTTCAATTTGGTTTTTAATTTGCTACAATTTAGTGACTATATTTCAGATATTTTCGATGGGTATGTTTAGTAATCTGTGGAGTTTGTTTTTGGAGATGTAAGTGCTTGAGTCTTTTTTTTTATGTATTTCACTATTTCAGGATGCTTTACGTAGATTAACAAATTATACAATGGGCGAAAATAAATGTTTGATAAAGTAATTGAGTTGCAGTATACTTAGAGGTAATAGTTAGAGGATAAATCATGTTAGACTAAATAACAATTACAGTAAATTATTGAACATACAATGACAGCAAGGTTACATAGAACATTAAAGTCCCATTGAGCTATGGTATATATTTTTCTGAGCAAAACTAATTTGTTAATGGCTAGGGAAGGTAAGGACCAGGATGAAAGTTGCACAGGTTGGGAGAGTGGGAAATGTGTAAGGGAGTGTATCAGGTGAACTGAGGGGAGCCAACCAGAGGAATGAGTTATTGAGAATGTTTCGGTAAAGATATTTGTCTTCAGAAGTTTTGGAAACGATGAGAGAGGTGGATGACTGCATGAGAGGTGGGATCTATAGAAATGTATCTGTCCATCCATCCATTCACCCATCCATCAATTAATCCAAATACCATACTATCTTGGTAAAAATATAACCTGTAGGTTGTGCTTTTTAGATAGGCCAATGCCACAGCTATGCAACCAAAATGGAGCTCAACTGAATAATTGGAGCCTTAATGGCCTTAATGGACTTAAATTGTGATTGTCTATTGTTTTTCCTTATTTAAAAGAATAGGAGAATTCATCAATCAAAACCAGTTACAAGAACAGTTGGCACATTTATCTAAAAGGTTGTTTTAGATTCTGAATAAATATTAATTTAAACGGAGCCCAAGGGGATATTTTAATTGTTCCTTACTCCAAGTACATTGCAGAAACACAGAAGATAATTAAACAATTCAGGAACGTAAATTGACTTTAAAATAAGTAAATTAATTGCTTGATGTGTGTGGTACTTTTTAAGGTGAAAAAAAAAGAAAGAATAGTTTGTCTCTTTACAATGAAGTTGCTATTAAGGCTAAATATAAAGACACTTGATGAGGTTTGTTTTACATTTAGGAATCTGTGAGCAGAAACACATCAAGCAGGAAGTTATCCATGTTATGTTCATTTTATTTTATTTTGTATTCTCGTTCTTTCATAGTTTTTATATTGTTTCTTTTTTCTTTTTTACTTATTTAATGTTTTGACAAATTTGATAAAATTCAGATAGATATTTTTTTTAACTAGCCCTAAAATTAGGATGTTGGTTTGAACACATTATCCTAGTACAGGGGTGCCCAAAAGGTAGATCACCAGATGTTTCAAAACTACAGCTCCCATGATGCTTTGTCATTGTAAAGGCATTCTAAAGGCATGCAGAGCATCAAGGGAGTTGTATTTCTGGGGATCGACCTTTTGGACACCCCTGTCCTAGTAGGATGATCTTGGTTAAAAGGGGCTTTGGTACCAGAAAGTAGTGCGAAAAGGTAAAAAAAGGAAATATGATTATATACAGAAAAAGAGAACCGTTTCTCCAATATGTGTTACCCCCACAGGGAACAGGAACATTTACCTCTTGATGATAAAACTAGAAACTAGAGCCAATTGAAGTACAGGGTGTAAAGTGTATTTGTTTTTATTGTAGCATTTACCTTTCAACCTCCACTCCTATCAGAGTTAACAAGTAAAGGGAGCATAAAAACAAGATAAAAATAACCGCATTATAACTCCCACCTCTTCCAATTATGTCAATCAAAACACGGCATACTTTAACACTGGAACGCAAAACAAAAAAGAATATAATCCCCGGCTATTGCCTCACTGAGAAACAGGAGGTGCTGGAGAGGTGCAGGGGGTGAATAGTCTACGGCCTCATGGGGGGGTTCGATGGACTGTTTGCCGTTCGAGTGCCCACAGCACTCCGGAACACTCTGCTGGTGGGTTAGGACTGGTCTCGGAGAGACGGAAGGGGGCTCGGCGCCCAGGAGGGCCTCAGACAGGGGCGATGCGGACAGCCCTTTGCCACGATTATACTACCCGAGGGCTGTTAAGACACAGTTAATTATTTGGCGGAGGAAAGGCGTAATTTATATTTATTTGTATTTATTTATTTTTTATAATTATTATTATTATTTTTCTCCTTGACATGCGCACAGTCGTTATTCGGCTTGTGGCATTTTCTTCCCCATAACCCACCAATAAACACAGACACCAATTTTCTGTTGGAAAATAAAAGTCCACAGCTTTATTTAAATTTTTCCATAAACAAGATAACAAATTGGGGTCATTGCCAAATAAATTAATTTACCCCCACCCCCATCCGTACAGCATTAACCCAGACAATGACCCCATACCATAAACAATATATAACAATATAAATAACACATAAATATATAACACACGGCCTACCAAAGAGGCCCCATAATTGTAACTTTATTAACTGTAGGGGTGTACCGAGACACCCCTACACCACCAGGTTCGGAGCCACCGATGAGCTCGAACCAACAGACCACTTCCAACTCTGGCCTAATTCAACTTAAGCTTAGCCTAGCCACTTGCTAATCCACTTCCATCCCAATTACCCTAGCCCTATCCCGCCGCTGTGACAAAACGGGACCTGCTAAAAACCTAGGGAGGGTGGGAGGGACAATTAACAGGTAAGTGCGGATTCTGAATTAAAATGGCCGTTTGCTAAAATGGCCGCTTAATATACTCGCACTTTTCCACACCCTTTTGCATGCTCCACCCTAAACCCCACCCCCGAATCTATAGCTCCACCTGCCTACTCCTTGGCTCTGTCAAGGCCCATTCCCCTGACTGCGCTGATCCATGGGCTTCATGACATGCGCACAGTCGTTATTCGGCTTGTGGCATTTTCTTCCCCATAACCCACCAATAAACACAGACACCAATTTTCTGTTGGAAAATAAAAGTCCACAGCTTTATTTAAATTTTTCCATAAACAAGATAACAAATTGGGGTCATTGCCAAATAAATTAATTTACCCCCACCCCCATCCGTACAGCATTAACCCAGACAATGACCCCATACCATAAACAATATATAACAATATAAATAACACATAAATATATAACACACGGCCTACCAAAGAGGCCCCATAATTGTAACTTTATTAACTGTAGGGGTGTACCGAGACACCCCTACACCACCAGGTTCGGAGCCACCGATGAGCTCGAACCAACAGACCACTTCCAACTCTGGCCTAATTCAACTTAAGCTTAGCCTAGCCACTTGCTAATCCACTTCCATCCCAATTACCCTAGCCCTATCCCGCCACAGCCCGAGACTTGATCCCTTAATGTCTCGAGCGCCCCCCACCACACAGAAATAGGGCCCGGGAGATCCCTTCCTGAAAACCGAGGTTTAGCAAGTCACAACCTACCTCCGAAAGGTGCACCCCGTCCTTACGATAATACCCTGGTAACATACCCTCTAGCTCCCAATGCCTTACCGGGACCCCGCCTGACCTCCTAACGAAAACTGACATGGCCTTATTAACCTTCCCCCGGCATCTCGACACCGCCGCTGTGTCCCTGGCGTGTCTCCAATTAAATCTAGGCACCATCTCAGACCACACTATAACCACCCCCGGCACCCGCTCCCGGATGCGATCCAAATCCCGTTTCATTCTCCTAATTAGCTCCCTCTGAGGGATAAGCCCCAAATCGTTACCCCCACCATGTATCAGTATTACGTCCGGAGAATTGCCTTCCAACAATTTACCAAAAATCACTCCACTAATGCTCTGCCAGCTGAAACCACGAAAACCAAACCATTGTAACTGTACAGTGTCCTGAAGAAAGCCCAGTTGTGCTCCATTCCTCCGAACTGCGGCCCTCTTCTGCGCCCAATAAACGTAGGAGTGACCCACCAACCATACAACCCGACCTGTAAAGAAACACAAGTTATAAACTAGCAGAGCATCGACACCACAACTCAAACCCAACCAGACACCCTTTTCAAACCAACTTATCTGTTCGCACATAAGTCCTAAAGCGCGCGGACTCCCACCGACCTATCTGTTTAATCCGGTCATCCCCGAGTCCGAGCCGTGCTGCTTCCGTTGCAGCCCCTATGCGAAATGAATGAGTCCCAAATTGCATGGGATGCAAACCCAGTTGTTGCAGCCCCATGCGGAATACCCTGACAAATTGGAAGCGCGACAGCGCAAGACCATCCTCGTGAACGAGGAAGCACCCAGAGCTTTGAGGGCGCACGCCCAAGTATTTGTGCCCACACGCTACTGGGCAGACTGCCGACCCTGGCAACGCAAACAAACTTATCGTCTTACCTCGCCCAAAGACGTCCGTCTTGGAGTGCCTCAGGCGTATCTCGACCTTGTCCTGTCCCAGCCACACATCCTCGAACCTGATCCCCGTCACCCCGGACTTATTAGAACTGACCAGTTCGCCGATGCGGAAAGCCCCAAAAAACGCCCAAACAAAAGCTACGGTAAACAAGAGCGCTTCAAACGCAGATGTGCAAACGTCATGCAGCCTGTCAACCAGGCCTTGTAGAATGTTAAACGACACAGGCCGTCTCGAGTCTACAGACCTACGTCCTTTACGAAAGCCTTTCAACACCTGCTTCACCAAAAAAAGTTTTTGTAATATCCTCCTTACCCGTGAATTTAAACCAAAATGCCAGTGCTGACATGTAACGGTCCACCTTCGCGGGAGAAGCCCCTCCCGCGAATAACCGACACAACAACCACAAAAGCGTGTCCAACCTACCTGCCGGCGAATTCGCCCCTCCAGACTGCCCCATCATCTCCTCCCATTCATACCATACCTTGGTGTAGGCAGTCCACGTTCCGGGCGCCAGGGAACTTCTTATAAAGCCCCCAAGCAAGACGTCCCGAGCCGCCACATCTCCGCCGGGCATGACTGACCTGTCTCCTGAGCACCCGGCGCCGCTGCCCGAAAACGTTCCCACTGCGAACGAGATAAGGCGTCAGCGATAACATTCAACAATCCCGGGACGTGTTTCGCCCTAAACACAATATTCCAAGACATGCACAGCAGCACCAAACGCCTCAACAACCGTACCACAGGCAGCGAAGAAGCCGAGATATTATTAATTGCCTGCACCACCGCCATGTTATCAGAATGAAAGATCACCTTCCTGTTCGCGAGCTCTTCGCCCCATAAAGATACCGCCACTACCACGGGAAAGAGTTCAAGGAAGGCAAGGTTCCTGATCAAGGCGTTTTCTTTCCACGCCTCTGGCCACTCTTCCGCGCACCATCTCCCAGCCAAGTAGGCCCCGAAACCTACGCTCCCGGAAGCGTCCGTATATAAGCCTATCGCTTCTGAAGACGTCGCCTCTTCCCTAAAATATACCCGACCATTGAACTCCTGTAAGAAACACAACCAAACATCCAGATCCGCCTTCATTGCCGCGGAGACTCTGATATAATGACCTGGCAATCGCGCCCCGCAGGTTGCTCGAGCCATCTGCCTGCAAAAAACCCTCCCCATAGGGATCACTTTACAAGCAAAGTTCAAGCTCCCCAGCAGGGACTGTAACTGCCTCAAGGTCACCTTCTTCGAACCCCTGACTACCCCCACCCGCTGGCGGAGCGCTGTCAGTTTATCCAAAGGCAACCTACATTCACCCTTCACCGAATCTATTTCCAGCCCTAGGAAGCTCAAGCATACCGTCGGGCCTACCGTCTTCTCCGCCGCCAACGGGATCCCAAAGACCCGTGCCACCCATTGCAACACCCCTAGTATTTGCCCACAACGATCGGACCCTGCCGGACCTACACACAAAAAGTCGTCCAGATAGTGCACTACTGCACCCCCCGCCGACTCCAGACGCACCACCCATTCAAAGAAAGAGCTGAACTTTTCAAAGTACGAGCAAGAAATAGAGCAGCCCATGGGCAAACACAGATCCACGAAAAAACCCTCATCAAAGAAACAACCCAGTAAGTGGTGACATGTCGGGTGAATAGGAAGCAACCTGAAAGCCGCCTCCACGTCCACCTTCGCCATCAACGCTCCCGGCCCCGCTCTCCGTACCAACTCCACCGCATGATCGAATGACGCGTATGACACAGAGCACAGGGCCGCGTCAATGTCGTCGTTAACGGACGCCCCTTTTGGGTAAGACAAATGGTGTATCAACCGAAATTTGCCTGGCTCCTTCTTGGGGACCACCCCCAACGGAGACACCCTCAAATTCGGCAAAGGTGGGACCGCATAGGGTCCCGCCATCCTGCCAAGCCGTACCTCCGCCATCAATTTGTCCCGCACCACCCCTGGGTGATCCCGAACGGAACGTAAATTCAAACATAAAGTCCCTGACCCTGTCCCTTTAAACGGTATCTTAAACCCCTCCGTGAATCCTTCCCTCAAAAATTCCGCGTCAGCCCGATTAGCGTAGCGCTTTAGCCATGGCAGCATCTCGCCTACCCTCACCGGAGTTGCCCCCAGTGGCAGCGGCAGGAGCCGTGGCGCCACTGGGACCTCCCCCGCTAGTCGATTTGCCTCTCTTGAAGCACCTGTTGACTCCATGTGTACCGCCGCAACCGGAACACTCGTGTTTGAATCTGCACGACGAGCCCCATTTACATTGGCCCTCGTTGAAAAGCCAGCAGAAACCCTTCTTTTGTCCGGCCGGCGCCGCTCCTCCAGGTGCTGCACCGGCCGCCCCGTGAAAGGGCGCAGCCTTCTGCGCCATCATGAGCCGCATCCACAGGGGGAGATCCATCTGATCCCATCTCATGTTCGGGTTCGCTGCTAAATGTTGGCGGAACTGCTCATCGTATTTCCACCAAGCAATCCCACCATACGTCCGGTAAGCGTCCCCTATCCCGTCCAAATAGCAAAAAAGTTGTGAACAGCGATCGGGAAACTTTTCCCCGATGACGCTGGCCAGTATGCAAAAAGCCCGCAACCAGTTCGCAAACGTCTTTGGTATCTTCCGATACCTACGCTTCTTCTCTTCCTCCTCCTTCTTCGCATCCTTTTTATCCTCATCCTTTAGATCGAGGAACTCCTCCAGAGGAAGGAGAGAAAAAACCTCTACGAACTCACCCTTCCAAATCCTGTCCTTCACCTCAGACTTCAGGTGACATCCCAAGGGGCCCGCGAAAGAGACATGTACATTCTGCCGCGCCGCGTCAGAAACCTCCCCTCCTCCCACCGAACTTAAGCCTGTCTTGTCGCCTGTTTCGGGCGTGCTCCGTCCGGAGACACCACTCACCGCCCCCTTCGCCTGCCCCGGCGTCCCGGAACCTACTTCCGGAACCCATACCTTCGAAAATTGCGGTGAAGCCCCCTCCCCACCGCCCCATGAGTCTAATAATGATTTTAGGCAAGTTAACATGGAATCAGAATGTGATATGACAGGCAACTCACCGCCAGATCCTCCGGCCGCGGAAGGCCGCGGGGTCGTTTTCCTTCCCTCCGCCGCGTGCGGCTCCGGGGTGTCCCTTTGACGCCGACTCCTTTCCGCCAGATCCCTCCGCGGGACCGCAGGTGTACCGCTCCGCGACCTGTAGGGAGAAGAACACCTGGGTAGTCTGTTCGAGTGCCCCTCTACCCGCCCTTCCTCCATACGTTCCCTATCGTCACCCTTGCGCCTCTCTCGCCTAGTAGCCAGGCCCTCTGGGCCGTACGAACTGTCCGGCCGTCCTTGAGCGCTCCCGTCGGAGGACCCAGACTCGCAGCGCCGTTCCCCTCTCCTCCTGGCCCTGTAGACTGATCCTTGCCTACTGCACCC
Source organism: Pelobates fuscus (assembly GCF_036172605.1). Taxonomy (NCBI): domain Eukaryota; kingdom Metazoa; phylum Chordata; class Amphibia; order Anura; family Pelobatidae; genus Pelobates; species Pelobates fuscus. Next base: position 417,999,252 of record NC_086318.1, on the reverse strand, counting down.
GTCAGTAGACGGGCTCCTTTCCCTGACACACCCTGCCCGGACTTGCCTGGCGCTAGTCCTGCGCCGTCTCTTGTATTCCATAGGCCTAGGGTTGTCTCTGTAATCATGCCGTCCCCGGGAGCAACATTTATGGCCCTCCCGTACACTCCTAGCCCCGGTGTCAGAGTGTGTGTCGTACCCCTGGGACATTCCCTCACTGTCCGCCCCTCCGTCCACTGGGGAAGCGCTGCGCTGGCCCTGACAAACAGAAGCCCCTTCCGTTGTCGCCCTGAGTCGGTCCTGCGGCCCTAGCTGGGTGACCTGTCCTGCTGTCCCCCCGCTGCCTTGCCTGGGCCTTGTCTCGCCCGCCTGATCAGGTCTCCTTCCGCTGGGATCCCTTGCTGTCCTCTGAGGTGGTGTCAGCCCGTCCCTCCCAATCCCCAGCGCCTTTCCTTGCCGCCCGGTATTTAAACCAGCGGCAGACTCACCGGGATGTGTCTGGGCTCTATCCACACCTCCGATATCCTCTGCGGTCCCGGTCTCCTCGGAGGCCGTCGCTACTTTCGCCGCCTTGCCGCCCGCCGTCCTGCGAGCAGCGCTCCTCGTGGTAGGCCGCGACACCGTGCCAGGCCTACTCTCCGCCCTTGCCTTACCGGCACCGCGTCGCACAGACGGGGCCGGCGGCGTTTGCGTTGGCTCCGACTGGCCAGCCTCCTTAACTGATGATCCGCTCGCCTCTCTGGAAGGACTCCGTCTCCGACGCGCTGCGGGCATCACGCCCGGGCTCAGCCGCTGGGGCGGTCTCGCCCTCCGCACCGATCGCCTTTCCACAGCCGCTGGGGGGTTACCGCTGGTCCCAGGAGCCGCCAGTTGCTGCTGTAGCCAAGCCATCCCCCTGTCTCTCACTGCTGCTCTCACACCGTCCAAGATCTCTTCAAGCGAAGCCATCTGAAAGACAGAAGAAAAGAAACCCCACAACCTGCCAAAAACAATTAACAGGTAAGTGCGGATTCTGAATTAAAATGGCCGTTTGCTAAAATGGCCGCTTAATATACTCGCACTTTTCCACACCCTTTTGCATGCTCCACCCTAAACCCCACCCCCGAATCTATAGCTCCACCTGCCTACTCCTTGGCTCTGTCAAGGCCCATTCCCCTGACTGCGCTGATCCATGGGCTTCATTTCGCGATTGTCAAGCCCAGCACTGTACTCACACCATCCTCATTGAAGTGACTCACACTTTTGATTTTCTAAGGCCCACTGGGTCTACCAGACCATAGCTATCAATGCTTGCCTTATCTGTTTGACACACAGGCACACAGTTATTTATTGCCGTCACGATTCATGTCTGTATTGATGCCACAAGCAATTTTATTGTTTTTGAATGCAGCAGTTTTCCTATACGATCTACCACAGGTCATTACATGTTATTAATGCTATTATTTGAAAAGGTTCTGCACTTATATGCGTACTTATTATTATACCGCTTTCCACTTAAGCATACGGCTTCCTGCAGGTTGCCTGTACATTTTAGATTGGCCCTCACTGCACAAGATAGCTTTACGTTCACTTACTTTATATGCATTATACAGTTGAAACACGATAGGCTATCATCCACTTATAGGCCGCCTTAACAGCGATTGTGTTCGCTTCTTGGATAGCCAATTTGAGACTTGACTCCCGCAGCCATAGGCACAACATCGGCTACTTACATGGTTTCAGTCTTCTCTAAACAACTGACAAAAAGTCCCTTATTGCCAGTGTAGCAACTATCTGTTGCCCCACACATGTAAGATATTTGATTAACATATGGTTATTAGTAGTTCTCCTAAGTGATATGCCATTCACGGAAGCAGTTCTGTTCCTGTATGCTTCCTAATTTCTGATGTGTGACTTTGCTTTATAATGCCTTATTCAGCCTCTGGGCAGGCTCACGTAAGGTGCTTGACTGCATCAATGTTTGACTGCCTTAACTGCAACTAAAATAACAATCATTTAAAATAATAATAATAATAATATAATCCCCACAGTCTTAAAAGTGATACTTTTCATGAGACTACACTATATGCACTCTTCCTGCTTTTTGAAAAAATGTAATAAAAAAAAATTCTAATGGGTTTTCCTATAAAATAAAGGAATGTATTATATTCATTAAACACATACACATTGAACAGATTGCCTTTCTTGCTTTCCACAACAGGCATGTTAGGAATAATGAGAAATAAACAGATACACTTTGCAATCTCAGGATTTTATAAGTGTGCGTCCAGACAAAATTCCTCTCCTTTCCCCTTGCAGGTTCCCCATTAAATGTGAGAACAGGAAAGCATTACTTTAATTTAATTTAGAAGTTTAAATAGTACGGTGACACTGTGACATCTTTCTCTGGCTATCTGGTTTATACACACATATACTGCACTATAATTTGTTCCTGTTTTCTATTGGAGATTGGAAGACCAGAATTAAAGAATGCTGGCATGCTACCGTTAAAAAAAGGCTTAACTGCACATAAATTGAGCATATAATTATGGGCTCTACCTCATGTGAGTGCATCTATTTGTTTGTTATCTGTGGAATATTTACTACTGCCATCTGCACTATGTATTGTTCTTTTGTTGTGTTTTTACATATGTTCCTACTCTGGACCGCCTGCAAGAAATATTGCAAGCGGGCAAGATATTTTAAGCATTCTCACTTGTAATATTAATTATTAAACTCAACCTGTGGTGAGGGATGTAAGGTAACCTTCACGAGTGTTGTTTGAGCCGCCGTTACCTTTTTATTAAAAAACACTAATTTATATTTACACTCTGACACCTATTGGGCTAAAATGGCAAATGACAGATTTATATTTCCATTATACAAGAAAATGTTACTAACCTGTTTAATATGTTCTCTTTTCTGATATTTTTCACTATAATACTGTTCTTGGCGGAGATTAAGGAGTTGTTGCTGCTGCTGTTCCTTTAATTCGATTAATTTTTGAGCCATTTCTGCATCCAGCGCAGCTAAATCTTGTTCAACGGTTGAAGAATTATGATCAGGACTGCCACCTTCACATCTACGTAAAAAGGTGGACAAAAAGAATGTATTAACTGTGCAGCTACATAGATATGAATTGTCATAGTGAACCTAACAGCATAAAACAAAAATCACCAAGTTTGTATTTAAACCCACGTAAACTCACATTGCAGTCTGAGTACCTCACCTTATTTTAGTGTATTAAAAAAACCCACAAAGGAAGGTCAACAAGTCAACACCACAGCAAGCCTAAAAAGTGCAATCCTCATAGATGCTCATATAGCTATAAAACTGTTTGGTGTAGACCTTCTTGTAGACCATAGAAGTTGGGAAGCCGGTGGTCGTATGGCCATGGTTTGCTCATTCAAAGATCTTGACAGTACAGTGGCTCTTCTACTGAGATAGTGGGTCACCCATTTACATCAGCATGATTACTTAAATGTTGCTCTATGGGGACAGAACTGGGAACAGAGCAATAAAAGCAGAAGTACACTCCTTATTAATGCACTGCTCCTGACACCTCAAAATATACTTGTGAAGATGCACTGTGCTTGGACTGTATGCACTCATTTAGATTAATATACACATGGTGTTAGGTTCCATTCCAGCCAAACTACCTCCGAGACATGCGACTTCGTTATCAACAGAAGCTTACGCAATCAAGCCTGAACAACACTTGAGAATGTTTTGCCTGAAAAGTAGCATATGATAAATAATTACACAATTCTCATAGGACTTCAAAGCTACTTGGGAAACACAAAAACACATTCAAAGAGATTCCAAACTGCACAGTGAATTTGATATGGTACATCATTTAAAAGGCATGAAGAAAGTGCAGGTCCCCCTGAATAGCCATATCATGACAGACTTGCCTGGTTTTACGAACATGCTTGTCATGAAGCAAGATGAAATGAAGATCATCATCCCCACACTTATATATTAAATGCCAAGCCCTACCACACAAGAATGGAAAGAAGTGAGAATATGTGCCAGGGGTCCGTGATTAATGGAAGACCCAGGAAATCCCTGCAAATTTTTGCCCATCTCTCACAATAATGCAAAGTCCGTGGAGATGGAGAGGCAATGTAAGGCTTCCGAAAATAAGATGTTTTTATTTGCTTTTTTTATTTTAAATATATTTTTTTAGGGTAATTAGTTTGTGATATCAGGAGTACAGTGAGGAAAAAAAGTATTTGATCCCCTGCTGATTTTAAATGTTTGCCCACTGACAAAGCACTGACAAAGCAATGATCAGTCTATAATTTTAATGGTAGGTGTATTTTAACAGTGAGTGACAGAGTGACACCTCCATGTTTGACGGTGGCACGGCCGTCTTTACAGCGGGGCAAACGGGGCAGCTGTCTGGGCCCAGTTACTCCTGGGGGACCCAAAGCAGCTGCCCCATGGGCACACTACCATCACTTTAGAGGGGGCAGGTCGAACAGGGACCAGGTCTGGTGTTGTAGCCATTTAGTAGCATGACTGGGCCCCTCTAGTGGATGCTGGGAGGAAGTGACAGTTGATCACTTCCTCCCAGCTTCACAAGAGAGCACCGCACCGGAGGAAGGAGGAAGAGGCCGCAGCATGGAGAGCAGAAGCTGGAATGAGCTGCAGCTCACACTCACTGCCATCAACCTTAGCCAGCATCACCAGGACTAAGCTGAAGGTAAGATCCAGAAGTGGACTGAGGATCAGGCTGATTGTGTGCAGATCCAGGAGCTGTGTGTGCTTCCTAATGTGGCTATTGTATGTAGATGGCTGTGCTCTGGGTCCCTGTGCTGAGCTCTAATTCTCTCAGACTCTGCATTTAGGATTTCCTGGGCATGGAGCTCACACACTTTTTAAATGTCTGGATTATTCCCTCCATTTCATCAGGATTATATCCCTCCTCCATTTCTAACCTATTTTGTCTCCATTATTCCCCATGTCTCTCCCTCATTTCATCATCAAGGTTCTGCTGGCTAACTGTCTCACAATCTATATTTCACTCACAGTGTGCTTTCCTCTTACCCAGAGTGTGCCCCATATTATTTACTAACTATTTTGTGCAGTTTGTGCTGGACAGGAGGGATTGCTATTGACCTTCCTGTGCAGTGCCTCGCAGAGCTCTTTACTGGCAGCCATTCTCTGTGTGGGAATAGGGAGACAGAACATAACTCCGCCTCCCAAGACACGCACTGCTCCTGCAGTGGAAACATCCTGCACGGGAGTGGGCAGCCAGAACTCAATACACCAGGTTTGTCTCCCTCTGTGCACTCACTGTCTCAGACGTCAAGACACTGCAGGGAGCACTCAATTAGTCCTGCATTTCTGAGGTGAGAGGAGCCTTTTGTGCAGTGTAACTTGCAAGCTGTGTCAGCCCCATGGCGCCTCCTGCTGTCATTGCGCCCTGTGCGGCTGCACAGATCGCACACCCCTAAGGCCGGCCCTGCCAACACTACATACAAGTAGACCACTGCATTCAGGACCGGTGCTAGGATTTTTAGTTACACAGGCGAAGATGCATTTTGGTGCCCCTCGTTTAAAATAAGGTTCATACAAACACAGAAATAATCATACAGAGACATACAGACACAGACAGAGACATACATGCAGGCATATAAAGACATACATACAGAGGCATACCGTCATACAGACACATACATACATAGACATACAGAAACATACAGAGACATCCAGGCATACGGACACATACATTTGTACATACAGACACATACATTTTGTACAGAGACATACAGGCATACAGAGACATACAGGCATACAGAAACATACATACAAAGACATACAGGCATACAGAGACCTACATACATACATACATACAGAGACATACATACATACAGAGACATACACAATTACATACTTACATCAGTTCAATCTTGTCCCCTGGATGCATGCTGTCTGGCTCCTTGGAGTCCTGTCCTGCAGCCCAGCCCCATCACAGGGCGCCAGCTGCGCTGTGTGGTACACAGGGAGCAGGGATATGATGTCATTCATATCCTCGCCCCCTCCAACACATGGCGGCGGGCACCTGGTCGCAGGGGTTGCAGGGCTGTGACCCCTGTGACCGCGGTATGTACGCCAGTGCATGCAGATGCACACACACTTAAAGGACCACTACAGACACCCAGATCACATCAGCTCAATGAAGTGGTCTGGGTGTCAGGTCCATCTAGTTTTAACCCTGCAGCTGAAAACATGCTATGTTTCACCGAGGGTTAATCCAGCCTCTAGTGGATGTCTCACTGACAGCCGCTAGAGGAGCTTCCGCTATTCTAAAACACTGAACGTCCATAGGAAAGCATTGAGTAATGCTTTCCTATGGGCGGTTTGAATGCGTGCGCGGCAAGAGCATTCGGAGCTGAGAGGCGGAGGGATCCCCAGCGCCAAGGGAGTCCGGCGCTAGAGAAAGGTAAGTGCTGAAGACACACACACTCTCACGAACAGATGCATACACACCAGCTAACAGACACACACATTTACTGACAGACACACTCAGCGACAGACATACATACACACTCACTGACAAAACATACACTCTCACTGACAAACACACACTCACTAACAGACATCAAACAGGCTCACTAATACACACACAAACACACTCCGTAAGAGACACACAGTAACACACTCACTGACACTCACTAGCAGACACACTCACTGACACACTAGCAGACACACACACTGACACTCACTAGCAGACACACTCACTGACACTCACTAGCAGACACACTCACTGACACTCACTAGCAGACACACTCACTGACACTAGCAGACACACACACTGACACTCACTAGCAGACACACACACACTAACACTCACACTAACACTCACACTAACACATGTTTTTTTTTTTTTAAATTTAATCCCCCAGCCTCCTTACCTTTTGGAGTGCTGAAGGGATTCCCTGGAGTCCAGTGGTGCTGCTGGGCTCCTGGGCGGGCGGGTAGGCGGGCGGGCACGCGCGCGCGAGGGAGCACTCTCCCATGTGTGCTTCCTCTTCAGCTCCCTCGTGCACCGCGTAGGGATGCCGGCGCCGGACGCTGACGTCATCTTCCGGCTCCGGTATCAGTGCGGTGCGCGAGGGAGCTGAAGAGGAAGCACACATGGGAGAGTGCTCCCTTGCGTGCCCGCAGAAACGGGCGCTCGGCCACGCTACATTAGGTCGTCGGTTGGAGGGGAGCGCAGTGCGCTTCCCTCCTTCCGGTCAGCCTGATTTTGCGCCTGGGCCGCCTTATGGTAGCGCCGGCCCTGACTGCATTCCAATAGTAACAGTACGTACAAATGCATCTCTACATGCACACACCTACTCTATACAAAAACAGGCTTACATTCAAACGCACAAATACTGCTCACAAATACAACCCTGCAAAGATGGCCAAATGGTAGATCCCCAGCTGGCATAGCATCATGGGAGATGAACGTACAACAGATGGATATTTATCCTCACCACTCTTGCGCTATGTGGGGGGGGCGGGGTTGCAGGGTCCAGGGGACCCTAAAAATGATTGCCCAGGGTCCAATCAATATTAAAGACGGCTCTGGATGGTGGGGATGGTGTTCTTGGGGTCATAGGCAGCATTCCTCCTCCTCCAAACACGGCGACTTGAGTTGATACCAAAGAGCTCAAATTTGGTCTCATCTGACCACAACACTTTCACCCAGTTCTCCTCTGAATCATTCAGATGTTTATTGGCAGACTTCAGATGGGCCTGTACATGAGCTTTCTTGAGCAGGGGGACCTTGCAGGCGCTGCAGGATTTCAGTCCTTTACGGTGTAGTGTGTTACCACTAGTTTTCTTGGTGACTATGGTCCCAGCTGCCTTGAGATCCTCAACAAGATCCTCCCGTGTAGTTCTGGGCTGATTCCTCGCTGTTCTCATGATCACTGAAACTCCACAAGACCGATGAAGACTGACAGTTATTTTGTGTTTCTTCCATTTGCAAATAATCGGACCAACTGTTGTCACCTTCTCACCAAGCTGCTTGCGAATGGTTTTGTAGCCCATTCCAGCCTTGTGTAGGTCTTTGGTCTTGACCATGGTGGAGAGTTTGGAATCTGATTGATTGCTTATTTTATACAGGTAACAAGCTGAGATTAGGAGCATTCCCTTTTTTCACTCACTGACATGCAAATCAATTTATAACTTTTTTGACATGCGTTTTTCTGGATTTTTTTGTTTGTTTTGTTATTCTGTCTCTCACTGTTAAAATACACCTACCATTATATTATAGACTGATCATTTCTTTGTCAGTTGGCAAGCGTTCAAAATCAACAGGGGATCAAATACTTTTTTCCCTCACTGTACCTAACCTTTGGTATCTTTGATTTGAAGAACTAAACCAGCTAATCTTTAGGTTCTAAAAGGCAGTATTTTATTAGGACAAAACTGTGAAGACAATGTTTCGGCACCTCTCTGAGCCTTTATAAAGTCTCGATGAAGAATCAGAGAGGAGCCAAAACCTTGTCTCCACTTTTTTTGTTCACGATAAAAGACTGCCTTTTAGAAGAAACCTCAGGTGTGCCGGGATACCTATGCTTTCTTGCATTTGATGTCTCCAGGGACTGGCCTTCCCTTTCTGGATCACCCTGCAGGAAGTATTTTTTTTAGTGTGTGCATTATACACTTCTTGCAAACAATCTTTAGGTTCTACACTGGATATACGAGAATAGGTAACCAGCTAAACTAGTTGCAGAAAAAACAGGAAATTATATGCACGGAAGAAATATTAAAATGTCTTTGAAAACATTTTCCCATGCTTTGTAATGCTGGTAGAATATATCAATTACCAAAAGAGCTGAATTACTCACATTAAAGCGCTTTATTTAGGGCTGGAATGAAATCTGCAGTTTCAGCAAATCTGCCCCCGCACCTCGCAATAAACTTTAATATGTCTATTATTGCTAATAAATTCTACAACTGTAGCGAGAAAATGGTTATGTTTCCATTACAGTTCACATGAAATATCCAATTTTATAATTTTCAGAGTCAGCGCATATGTTTTCCCCCCGTATCTAAACATTCGACAATATCACCAACACAGAGCCTCCAGTAATTCTCTTGCCGTAAATTCTAGCAAAACACTGATTGCCACATTGTGCTTCATGTTATTTTCTGCTACAAGGAGCATTTGTGATATTTGTTGATAAGCTAGTCATTTGTATGCAGCTTCCAAAAAAAGCTGTAGCAGACCTTGAATTATTCTTTAACTATGATGTAAGAACTGTATCTCAGCTGAAATGTTTGGTGCATGCATCTTCCCATTTCAGGTTTTGTTACATATTCACAGACTGAACTGCAGAAAATATATCTGAGCAGGCAAAATAAAACAAGATGGAATGTATATGTAAAAGGCAATATATTTAACACATGGTGAAAGTGGATTGTGAAATGAGTAACGTGCTATAGTTTTTAATTTCTCTATTAATTTATTTTTATTAAAGGACCACTATAGGCACCCAGACCACTTCAGCTCAATGAAGTGGTCTGGGTGCCAGGTCCATAAAGGGTTAACCCTGCAGCTGTAAACATAGCAGTTTCAGAGAAACTGCTATGTTTACATTAGGGTTAATCCAGCCTCTAGTGGCTGTCTCATTATTATTTAATTGATAAATGCTTTCCTATGGACTGATTGAATGCGCATGCACAGCTCTTGCCGCGCATGCGCATTCGTCGAAAGAGGGAGGAGATTCCCAGCGCTGAGGGAGCCCGGTGCTGGAGAAAGGTAAGTGTTTAACCCCTCCCCCCCCAGAGCCTGGCGGGAGGTGGGCCATGAGGGTGGGGGGGGGGACCTATTAACACTATAGTGCCAGGAAAACGAGTTTGTTTTCCAGGCACTATAGTGGTCCTTTAATCCATTATCCATCTTCAGAACTTCCCAAAAACCTGTGAAATACCATCTCGTCCCCAATGCGATTTTTTCCTATTGTCACCAGTCCTGTAAGAATCTCTGAAAATCCCCATTTTAAGGAAAACTAGATCTTTGACTTCTTTTGCAGTCCATCCCATTTTACCTTGTAGAGTCTGTCTGCTCCAGGTCTGTTTTAACTTTTCACATTACTACTTTTTATGCATTCATGCAAGGAGCGTATATCGCTAAATGCATTGCTATGCTGTTTTTGTTTGTCTCCATTCTTGTGTTATTGAACTTTTTCCTTTTTTTTTTTTTTTTTTTATATAACTCAATTCTTTTTAATTGAGCAGTTATTTGAGCGGAGCTATCTGTATTCTTTGTTCCTTATACCCTGACTTGCTTTTTGTTACCCTTCCCATGGAGTGGTCTGCGTACCATGCCCCTGTTATTTCAAACCTGCCGCAAAAAACATAGCCCTTTTGCAGAAAGTGTGGTGCTTACATTTCAGGGTTAACATGCTTCTAATGACAGTCAGGAATACAGGCATTCACAGCTAAATTGGTTATAGCTCTAATGACTTTCATTGAATGCATTTGATTGGTACAGCGTAGCATTCTGCCGGTCATGTACACAAGCCTCACAATGTTTCTATATGGAGAAGCATTGGATTGGCTGAGATCATCAACATTGATGATCTCAGACAAAGATAAGGAGCGGCAGTATGGAGAGCAAAAGATAAAACTTACCTTTTAAACCCCTGCAAGGGGGTGGACACCTAGATATGTAGGGGAACACTAGAGTTAATGTTTATATTCCTAACGCTATAGTGTTCCTTTAATAGTATTTATAATTGACCTATTACACATTACTGTGGGATATGCAATAATAATAATCGCCCAGTAAAATAAACATATAGAGAAAATAAACAGCACATATTTTATGATAAACTACAAGTTAACAACTGAAAGTACTGTACTTGAGTAGGGTTCTCATCAAAATTTTACTAAAACTATTTTTATTTATCAATTAAAAATTCTTTCATTTTTCATTATTGTCCATCATCTATTTTCCCTTTACTTCAGGATTATTTCCTAAAGCGAATATTCAAAGTGAATTCAGAGTAAATTTCAAGTTTTAGGCCAAGATATCAGATCTGACAGAACAGATGACTTAGAGGATTTTTTTCACTTCATCTATTATAACCATCGACTTCTCACCTTAGTAAATAGCAGGGTTAAGTAGTAATAGTGAGTTTGACTCTGGAAAACCTGGATGAGCCTCTGAGGAAGACTGTACCGCCAGCCACAGAGTCTTTTCAAGGCTCCAAAGTATTGTGTGTACGTAAATAAACAATTACTCATCAATCCAAATTGACGATACGGTATATTACACTATATTCACGTACATTTTATTCTAACTTTTACATTCTTTAGTGATCTGTTTACAAAATACTAAATAAAGGTGTCCTCAGATCTCAATCTCCGTGCTTCAGAATCTTCTCCAATTGTTGACTGAGAATAGCTAGAGGACAACTAACACACTGAATATAATCTGTCTGTTTTAGTATAAACATATGGATGTGGTCATTCTCAGCTTTTTCTTAAGGAACGTTCATTGATTTGAATTTGATTTGGTCTACCTGGATTCAATGTTTCTCTATGTGATTGCCACACCTGCACTATGAGAAGCATTGGACTGGCATGGAAACCTTTACTTGTGAGGATCTCCCAGGGGTGAAGTGGAGCTCCTGGTGAGCAGACCCTCTTACCAACGATCTAGTGGGAATTGACACTGGACACTGGAGTGTTCCTTTAAAATTCCTTTTTGTCATTATTGGAGACAATAATTCAGATAGACAGACCGATGTGTACTTACTTTTTCTTGCTGTCTCGTTTGGCAGTCTTTTCCAGTATTGCCCTCCTCCTCAAGTAATCATTCTGAATCTCATTGTACTTCGTTGTGTGCTCTTTTATGAGATCGGTGGTTTTCTTGTGATGTCTCTTTACGAGGTCCTTCATTTCTTTATAGTGCTTCTTTTGAAGTTTAACAAAAGACTTTTGTTGTTTCAGTTCATCAATGGTCTGAGCTTCCACTTCTGCAATGAATGTTTAAACAAAATATTTTGCAGTTAAATGTATTGATAGTCAAACAATAGCTATTCACTTTTGGTTCATTGACTGGTCCCATATTCGAGCAGTACTCATTGTCTATATCTGAGCATTTTATGTTTGTGAAGCAGTAAATGAGTATTCCGAGCACAGTAACCACTACAGTGCGTCATGGCGTTTACCCTCTGTAACCAGATAAATCATTTTAAAAGCTGTTTGACTTCTTATGGGGGTCCACCAGATTCAGTTTCCTACCTCCTCTCAGCCACCAGGAGAGCCAGAAGGAGCTTCTGGCTCTATTGAGCTATGCAAAGTAGTGCAGGGCTAGCTCATTGACTGAGAGCATCAACTAATTACACTGCCCAGCTTAGCTCATATGGCTGTAGTGGAGAAGGGAAGCAGAGCCTAGCATAGTCCAGGTAAGAGGTCAAACTTTGTAAAATCTTTGACTACTTAAAATGGGGGGTGGGGGTGAAAGGGAACTCCTGATGAAACCGTGCTCTAAAAAATTTGAAAGTCTTTCAGCTTAACAATTCTGATTTGAAACTGACATAAAACTGATATCATATTAATCTAATTAAATGAATAAACATTAAAACATTTCTAAACAATAAGGGGGGGCCTACTGTCCCCCCCAGCCCCCACCCCTAAACGGTGGGTGGGGGCCCTAAACAAAGAGAGGGGGGACATACTGTCCTCCCCCCGGCCCCCGGCCCCCACCCCTGAGCAGTGGGTGGGGGCCCTAGATAATAATGGTGGGGGGGACCTACCATCCACCCCCTGGCCCCCACCCCTGAGCGGTGGGTGGTGTCCCTAAAAAAACAATAAGGGGGGGACCTACTTTCCCCCCCAGCCCCCACCCCTGAGCGGTGGGTGGGGGCCCTAAATAAAGAGAGGGGGGGACCTACTGTCCTCCCCCCAGCCCCCACCCCTGAGCAGTGGGTGGGGGCCCTAGATAATAATGGTGGGGGGGACCTACCGTCCTTCACCCCGGCCCCCACCCCTGAGCGGCGGGTGGGGCCCTAAAAAAACAATAAGGGGGGACCCTTATGGCCCCAAATGAAAATCCCCCCCAATCAAGGTGACTAGGGGTCCCAAGCCCCTAGTCACCCCCCCCCCCCCCCACCCAAATCAAGCTATCCCCTACCTACCCCCCTCACCCTAAAAATAGTGAGGGGGGAATAAAATAACTAACCTGTAAAAAAAAATTAAACTTACCATTTGACGTCTTCTTTTTTCTAAAATCTTCATTTTTCAGCCCCAAAAAAGGCCAAATAAAAAGCCATCATACCCGACGAACTTAAAATAAAATAAAAAACCCGAGCGCAAAAAAAAACCAGACGAAAAAGAAAAAACCCGAGCGCAAAAAAATCCAGCTTCACCCATGGAGGGCTCTGCGCAGACTGAGCTACGCAGGGTGGGGGAAGGCTTATAAAGCCTTGCCCCGCCCTGCAATTAGGCTAAGAACACTCTTATTGGTGGGTTTAAGCCAATCAGAGTGCTCTTTGTCATTTTTAGAATAAAAAAAATGAATGCAGCTTCCGAATGAATCTAAAATGGATGCTGTCCAGGAGGTGGGAGGGTCTGCTGCTGATTGGCTGGAATGTGTTTGCAGACTGTGAGGTACAGGGTCAAAGTTTACTCAATGATGACGAATAGGGGGCGGACCGAACATCGCATATGTTCGCCCGCCGTGGCGAACGCGAACAAGCGATGTTCACCAGGAACTATTCGCCAGCGAACCGTTCAGGACATAACTAGGAAGTAAATGTAAAGATTTACTAGAGGTGGGAGCACAAGAACAGGGCTTATATTTTATTCATAAACAAAGTCTACATTATACAACGGAATGTTGGCATTGGCAGCATCAATCTCACAAAATTTCAAAAAGAATCTACCTGTTAAGACACTCATTATAAGGTCTTCTGTCTTGGCAGGAACTTTGACAGAACCTAAAATTAAAAATACATATTGTCTTAGGAAAAGAGAAGGTTTCTTGTGTAAGTAAAGTCAAGAAGATATAGTGAGCTCATAAACTGTGCTATGAGTCTATAATACACTATACATTCATTATACAGTTTTAGCTGAGAAAAATAGGTTTGTGTTCAATTAAATCTTCAGAGTCTGACATGCCTTCTGGTGGGCATGTCACCAGTAAATTCTATTGAAGCATTTATTGGGGTCATTAGTAGAAAAGAGGTAAGTAGCCAGGAGAAGATGCCATTGGCTCATGCACACTCTAGCATTTTCTGAGACATTGCTTTAGGGCATGGGTGTCCAACCTTTTGGCTTCTCTGGGCTGCATTGAGCACAGGGGAATTGTCTTGGGCCACACATAAAATCTATGTTTAATTGATTACTCCATTATTTGTTATCATTATGTGGAATTGCCATATTTAAGGATACCAAATTAGGGAGCTATCTACTAAATATATACACATATATATGCACACATAACCACAGATATACACACACAATCACAAACCTATACATATATAATCACAGACACACACATACACTCACAGACCTATGCGCACAAAAACAAACATACACACACAATCACAGCTCCACAAACACACATACAATCACTGACCTATACACAGTCACATATGCACACATAATCACAGACATACACACACAGACATACACATACAATCACAAACCTATACACAGAATCACATACATACACACACAAATACAATCATGTACCTATACACACAATTACAAATACACACACACACACACACACACACACACACAATCACAGACCTATAAACATAGTCACATACATACACACATGGTCACAGATTTACATACACACACAGATACATACACAATCACAGACCCCCCACACACAATCACAGACTCACACACACTTTCAATCACAGACCTATACGCACAATCACATACATGCACACACAATCAGACCCACACACACATACAATCACATACCTATACACACAACCACATACATTCACATACATAATCACAGATATACACACAATCACAGATGCATACACACAATCACATACCTACAAACACATAATCACAGACACACACACACACACACACACACACAATCAGAGATGTACACACACAATCACAGACCCACACACATAATCACTGAGTTATACAAACACAATCACAGACATACACACAGACCCCCCCACCACACACACATACAATCACTGACAAATCATACACACAAATGCATTCATCACTGTGCCATGTAGTGTGTGTGTATGTATATATATACACACACACATATATATACACACACACACACACTCACTAAATACAAGCTCACCTACACACACATGCTCACTACATACAAGCTCACTTACACACACACACACACATACTCACTACAGACACGCACACTTACACACACACACACATATTCACTACAGGCAAGCTCACTTACACACACATGCTCATTACATACAACCTCACTTACACACACATACTCACTACAGACAAGCTCACTTACACACACACACATGCTCACTGAGACACAAACATACAAGCTCACTCACTAGCAAGCACATACACACAAAGTCACTGGCAAATTAGCTGAAGCTTACCTGGCACTGAAGCCATTTTTTAACCTCTTCCTGCTCGTGTGGCGGTGAGGGTTGTATCGGGGGCATGTCTTATGAGCAGGAGGCGGAACTTGCATGCGGGAGTGGAGCATGGACATGGAATTTCCAAGAATGGTGAAGGGAGCCTCACAGTGCTCCCTCCGGCCATCATCACACCATATATTAATCCCCTGGTAGACAACCACTGTGGGCAGACTTAGAACTGCAATGTAAACATTGCCGTTCTCTGGAACTGCAATGTTTTACATTGCAACACTAAGTGCAAAAGGGTCACAGCACCCAGACCACTTCAATTAGCTGAAGTGGTCTGGGTGCCTACAGTGTCCCTTTACGCGAAAGTTGTTTGGTCCTTAGAGTATAACTTTAATTCTATGAACAAAAAAACATGAGATATGTTGTTATGAATGTATATATATATATATATATATATATATATAATATAATTTACTATATTGCCATTCTGAATCAAAATTCAAAACTGTTAGATTTAAATTTTTCCCAAAAACTAATTCGAGTTTACTCACCAAATCTGAAATCGCAGAGAATTGACAGGGGGATGGAAAAACGTGAGCTGAAATAGCTGTGTTCGCAAATCTTTTTATTTCAGCTACAATTACATTATTCTCAATGTCCCTGTCAGTTCTCCCCCAAGTCCAAGTTTAGTGAAAGAAAGCCACTATGGATTGTTGAACTATATTCTTTATCACAACATTTGTGTGAGTCGCGCCCTTAGTTTAAAGCCATAGATTTAAAACAAAACAAATCCAAGGTACAGTAGATGAACGCATGTCTTTTGATCACTAGAAGGGATGTACAGCACGAATAAGAATCTACCGTAGTTAGATTCTTGATAAAGATAGAAGTATAAAAAAGTTAACTCTTCGAAACTGTAACATCTCATTTTAGCAATTAATTAGTAACAAAATAAAATGATGGGAGCATCCTTTGAGGTTGAATTAAAAATGGAAAAAACACTATCCCTCTGAGTCTCTCAAAGCTGAAATGAGAAATATACTTTAAGAGCTCACATGTAGAATGCACAAATATCCAGAGATTGTTTGGAAAGACTTTTTTCGGAGAGCTAAACAGTAAACATATGATGATTATTTTTTTACCTGGAACAGGTTGAGTGGGAGCAGTTTGAGATGAAGTCTTAGGGGTCAGAGTTGTAGCATGGTTCAAGCCATTTTCTGCTGGCACCGGCCTGGGTTCACTGTTAGCTTCTGATGGTGCCTCACCAGCTTCGATCTACGATAGACAACATTATTACATGCTTTGTATCAGAAGGTTAGCGTTTAAATTTAACATTATTAAACAACCATACTATTGTGTTATCAGAGATACAACTGTAATTAATTCTTAAGACAAGAAGAGCACAATTTCATAAGTGATGTTTAATGTTCACAAAAAAATCGTAATTCTTTATTTTCTTCTCGTTTCCTTCCCTTTTGTTAGTTTCATATTTCATTAAATACATTTGCATTAATTGCTATAAACTCGTATTATGCACAACAAAAACCTTTAACTTAATGAAACAGTTTTACTGTATAGATTATGCCCATGCAATCTCACTGCTCAATTCACTGCCATTTAGAAGTTAAATCACACAGTGTGCGTGAAATTATTTTTCTCCTGCTCTGTGAATTCAACTTTACTCACACACAAAGTCTCAAGTAGAGACTCAAGCTATTATTAACAGAGCAGGAGATACGAAATTCTACATTAAACATACTGTGTAATAAAGGAGGTTTAAACATTAAATCTCTCGGCAGGGGCATGATCTGACAGAGGACAACAGAATACCCAAGACAGATTAGATTATGCTTAGTGATTTACAGTGAAATAAAGCCATAGAAAATCAAGCAATGAGGTAGGATCATTAACCCCTTCCTCTATTTACCCAGGAGGTTCGTACCCCTGAACACCTGTGTGCATGTAATAATTAAGGCAGTTTCTGTACCGTTCCCTGATATCTTCTGCCATAGATTTCTGGACTTTTAACATTAATAATGCAACTACTGCTAAAGATTATATATTTGTTTTGCACAAATTGTACATTTATAAAATCTGACAATCAAGCTAAGAGGTGTTGATACAAAACGTGAAAAGAGCCCTGTTAAAGAAAACTTACAATGTTAAGGAAGAGGGATATAATTACAAGGTAGGTTAAAAGCAGTGAATAGGCATACACTATGTGTAACTAAATCAATGTAAAGTAGAAACATAAAATATGGTAAATTGAAGCAGACTACAAGAATATTGTGTAGGTTTTTTCTAAATATTTATTTTGTTTCTTTCTTTCTTTCTTTTTTTTTTAGGAAATGTGGTTTTAGGAATTCCTTAATAGACTGGGGTTTGTGATCTGAAATGACAAAGAAAGGTGAACATAGAGCTGACACATACTTTGCATTACTTGAATCAGGTCAAGTGACCACATACCTGAGATCCCAGGCAACACACAGAAAGAAATGATGAAATAGATTTTAGATGTACATTACTCTTCTGTTAGCACCTGTTCTATAAGCAAAGGATAAGCTTTGTTTGTAGAGAAATTAGAAAAATTATGGGAATCAATTAGCCCCAAGGGTTGTGTGCTGTCAGGTTTTACATTAAATCACTAATAATGAAAGGCAATTAATACCGCACCATAGCCATGAATGAAATGAGAACAGGATAGTGATGAATAACACAATAATTGCATACACTTTGTGTCCATCACACATCAATATAAAGCAGAGAAATAATACCTAATATTCTCTCAATTAGACTTCTGCACAACGAGAAAACATGGCTCAGCTATGCTACGTTTTCCGAAAATAGAACATTTTTCAGGACAATTTAGTTATGTTTAACGCGGAAGAATTTCGGAACCGAAATTACGATTTGGAGACCGTATCAGATGAACCAAAAAGGGGGGAGAAAATGGGCCAATCAGTGTGCTGATAGGAGCATTTTCCTGTCATTTGGTTTACAGATCAAGTAAAAAAACTAAACAGGAGGAGTAGTGAAAATCTATATTTATATTTTTATTACATTATTTATTTGTTAAAAATATGATATATAAATATAGATTTTTTTGTTATATATTATATATTCATAAGTATTAAGACCGTTTGGCCTGTATTTGTGGGAGGGGCTTAAATAAATTCACTCCCCTATATAAGGGACACCCCTTACCTGACTCATATCGCTTGAGGTCAGCATCAGAATGATTTCCACTTCTGGGTCATCCAGACGCCATTTTACCTGATTACTCCATAAGGTTTTCTAAGCTGAGCTGTGTCAAGAATCCAGCCACAGGCTTTTCCGGCCTACCACCTTCTTTCTTCAATCCATCGCCGTGGATGGTGTCCATGTGACTCACAAACCGTAAGTTGACCTACCCGTTACGCCAGACATCAGTCCCACGGCACCATGCACGGGTCAGGTCCTCACTTTACGGCTGCATTTTGTCTAAGTCTGTTCTAAAACCATTGCATGTTCATGCATATCATTCGTTTAAACTTACTTGTTTATATCTGTCACTGGCTCAATTCGAGCATTAGCATACTCTCAAACGGGAACACATTCTGTTTCAATTTCCTAAACGTACTAGGCAATTCTGTGCGTGCATTTCAAATCTCACTGCTCGTTTCGTTTTGTTTCCCTGACATACCAGGCTCACGGTTCGTGCAATTTTCTACCAAACGGGAACTAGTTCATGCATTTACTATTGTACTACACACATATTTCGTGTGTTTACAACCCACGAACAGAACTTTGGTTTGTTACAATGAATGTTATTAAGCTATTATGTTCACATATTGTATATTGTCAAACTGGTTTGGATTAACCCCTTAAGGACACATGACATGTGTGACATGTCATGATTCCCTTTTATTAGAGAAGTTTGGTCCTTAAGGAGTTAAAGGGTATTTTTTACCATACAATCAGCATTTCTGACCCCTACTGGTCAACAACAAAACTGTCTTCACATGTCATATACAATTTACCAGCCAATATAAATTACACATAAGATTGTTTTAAACATAACCATAAACCATAAATTAAACTCCAGCACGGGCTCAACTTCAGGTTTAATTAACAATAATTTACATTTCACATCAAGACCAACAGTGGTTCTATCAACACTGCCACCTACAGGTCTGTCACGTACATTGACAATTTTCATGGGGTTTTACAAACACCAAAACACTGACACCTATAGATCAACAGACAAACAACATTTCACATACCAATCAGTATCCAACTACACTGCCAGCTTTAGGGCACTCGACAGATCTCCAGTGCACTTGCATTTTGCAACACCATGTTCACTGACCCCTACCATTCAATAAGACATCCAACAATTCACATAGCAAGTACTATATCAAACATCTGGTATAAATATATATATTATTACACAATAGCAGACGCATCTGTATATACGTAACTGGTAATATAGTTCACATACATTTTTCACAGCACGCTGCTCACACAACAGACTTTCCCCTAGCAAGGGGACATACAACTTACAAGGTGGGGACAGACCACATTTTCACTTGTACATACGACACTTAATGGGTTACGATTGATACATATTTAACCACTATGGCTACGATGTTTAATATTTACACATCACGGCACTTTACTTTTCACATATACTGTACGTATTAAAGCGGCACTGTCATGCCGAACTTACCTTTCCTCAATCTCTTCCTCTTCTCCGCCTCTCTCAGGATCTGTTATTCTTTTCTTCCATTCTTCTTTAGTTTTCTTTAAAATTATAAGACAAAGAAGGGACTCTTTGCCTTATGGAGGATTCCTCCGCTTGACCAGCTCTGACCAGCGGAGGAGCAAAGTGTGCTTCATTTCCGCTGGTCAGAGCAATTTTCCCATGATCCCTAGCTTTCCTCCCAGTTCCCACAATGCTTCCTGTCAGTATTGCCGAAAGTCCTGTCACTTAGACAGAACGCCGGCAAAACTGCCGAATTGCACCCTAACAGAATGAGAAGAGTTTCTCCATTGGTGTTAGGATGCAATTCGGTACTTTGATCGTATCGGAATTTCATTCTAATGAATGAAACTCCGATCCTATTCATTGCTGTGGCTGCATCTTGCAGCCGCTTAGTAGATAACTCCCTAATTCCCACGGTATCAGGGAGCTATCTACTAAAAGGCTGAAAGACCTGAATTGGTCTTGAAGCCAAATGTACTAATACTAAGTAAAGATTACTTAGTATTAGTAAATAATATGCCCCTATACCGCGAGTAGGGGCATGTCTAGTAAGCAGTGAGCAGCCTGTGGCTGCTCACTGTAAAAAAAACAAAAAAAACCCAATAACCCCCCCCCCCCTGCGCGGGGGTTAAAGATGGGGGGGACCTACTGTCCTCCCCCCTGGCCCCCACCCCTGCGCGGTGGGTGGGGGCCCTAATAAAATAATAAGGGGGGGGACCTACTGTCCTCCCCCCTGGCCCCCACCCCTGCGCTGTGGGTGGGGGCCCTAATAAAATAATAAGGGGGGGGGACCTACTGTCCTCCCCCCCTGGCTCCCACCCCTGCGCTGTGGGTGGGGGCCCTAATAAAATAATAAGGGGGGGGGACCTACTGTCCTCCCCCCTGGCCCCCACCCCTGCGCGGTGGGTGGGGGCCCTAATAAAATAATAAGGGGGGGGACCTACTGTCCTCCCCCCCTGGCCCCCACCCCTGCGCTGTGGGTGGGGGCCCTAATAAAATAAGAAGGGGGGGGGACCTACTGTCCTCCCCCCTGGCCCCCACCCCTGCGCGGTGGGTGGGGGCCCTAATAAAATAAGAAGGGGGGGGACCTACTGTCCTCCCCCCCTGGCCCCCACCCCTGCGCTGTGGGTGGGGGCCCTAATAAAATAATAAGGGGGGGACCTACTGTCCTCCCCCCCTGGCCCCCACCCCTGCGCTGTGGGTGGGGGCCCTAATAAAATAATAAGGGGGGGGGACCTACTGTCCTCTCCCCCTGGCCCCCACCCCTGCGCGGTGGGTGGGGGCCCTAATAAAATAACAAGGGGGGGACCTACTGTCCTCCCCCCCTTGCCCCCACCCCTGCGCGGTGGGTGGGGGCCCTAGTAAAATAATAAGGGGGGGGACCTACTGTCCTCCCCCCCTGGCCCCCACCCCTGCGCTGTGGGTGGGGGCCCTAATAAAATAATAAGGGGGGGGGACCTACTGTCCTCCCCCCCTGGCCCCCACCCCTGCACGGTGGGTGGGGGCCCTAGTAAAATAATAAGGGGGGGGGACCTACTGTCCTCCCCCCCTGGCCCCCACCCCTGCGCTGTGGGTGGGGGCCCTAATAAAATAATAAGGGGGGGGGGGACCTACTGTCCTCCCCCCCTGGCCCCCACCCCTGCGCGGTGGGTGGGGGCCCTAGTAAAATAATAAGGGGGGGGACCTACTGTCCTCCCCCCCTGGCCCCCACCCCTGCGCTGTGGGTGGGGGCCCTAATAAAATAATAAGGGGGGGACCAACTGTCCTCCCCCCCCTGGCCCCCACCCCTGAGCGATGGGTGGGGGCCCTAAATGAACCCCCCCCATTAAGGTGACTAGGGGTCCCAAGCCCCTAGTCACCCCCCCCCACCCAAAACATTCTATCCCCTACCTACCCCCCTCACCCTAAAAATAGTGAGGGGGGAATAAAATAACTAACCTGTAAAAAAAAAAAATTAAACTTACCATTTGACGTCTTCTTTTTTCTAAATTCTTCTTTCTTCAGCCCCCAAAAAAGCCAAATAAAAATCCATCATACCCGTCGCACTTTAAAAAAAAACAAAAAAAAAACGAGCGCAAAAAAATATTAATCCATGTTCACCCATGGAGGGCACGCCGCGTACTGAGCTCCGCAGGGCGGATCAAGGCTTATATAGCCTTGCCCCGCCCTGCAATTAGGCTTAGAACACACTGATTGGTTGGTTTAAGCCAATCAGAGTGCTCTGTGTCATTTTACACAGCGTGGGAAAATTCAAAAGAACTTTCCCACGCTGTGTAAAATGACAGATCACTGTGATTGGATGGTTT
This sequence comes from Pelobates fuscus, assembly GCF_036172605.1. Taxonomy (NCBI): domain Eukaryota; kingdom Metazoa; phylum Chordata; class Amphibia; order Anura; family Pelobatidae; genus Pelobates; species Pelobates fuscus. Next base: position 417,976,666 of record NC_086318.1, on the reverse strand, counting down.
TCAAGCCATCCAATCACAGTGCTCTGTGTCATTTTACAAGCGTGGGAAAATTCCAAAGAACTTTCCCACGCTTGTAAAATGACACAGAGCACTGTGATAGGATGGATTTCAAGCCATCCAATCACAGTGCTCTGTGTCATTTTACAAGCGTGGGAAAATTCCAAAGAACTTTCCCAAGCTTGTAAAATTACACAGAGCACTGTGATTGGATGGCTTGAAAACCATCCTATCACAGTGCTCTGTGTCATTTTACAAGCGTGGGAAAGTTCTTTGGAATTTTCCCACGCTTGTAAAATGACACAGAGCACTCTGATTGGCTTAAACCAACAATCAGTGTGTTCTAAGCCTAATTGCAGGGCGGGGCAAGGCTATATAAGCCTTGACCCGCCCTGCGGAGCTCAGTACGCGGCGTGCCCTCCATGGGTGAACATGGATTAATTTTTTTTTTGCGCTCGTTTTATTTGGCCTTTTGGGGGGCTGAAGAAAGAAGAATTTAGAAAAAAGAAGACGTCAAATGGTAAGTTTAATTATTTTTTTTACAGGTTAGTTATTTTATTCCCCCCTCACTATTTTTAGGGTGAGGGGGGTAGGTAGGGGTTAGAATGTTTTGGGGTGGGGGGGGGGGGGGGTGACTAGGGGCTTGGGACCCCTAGTCACCTTGATGGGGGGGGGGTTCATTTAGGGCCCCCACCCACCGCTCAGGGGTGGGGGCCAGGGGGGAGGACAGTAGGTCCCCCCCCTTATTGTTTTATTAGGGCCCCCACCCACCGCGCAGGGGTGGGGGCCAGGGGGGAGGACAGTAGGTCCCCCCCCATATCTTTATTTAGGGCCCCCACCCAGCGCTCAGGGGTGGGGGCCAGGGGGGAGGACAGTAGGTCCCCCCCCCTTTTATTATTTTATTAGGGCCCCCACCCACCGCGCAGGGGTGGGGGCCAGGGGGGGGAGGACAGTAGGTCCCCCCCCTTATTATTTTATTAGGGCCCCCACCCACCGCGCAGGGGTGGGGGCCGGGGGGAGGACAGTAGGTCCCCCCCCTTATTATTTTATTAGGGCCCCCACCCACCGCGCAGGGGTGGGGGCCGGGGGGGGAGGACAGTAGGTCCCCCCCCCTTATTGTTTTATTAGGGCCCCCACCCACCACGCAGGAGTGGGGGCCGGGGGGAGGACAGTAGGTCCCCCCCCTTATTGTTTTATTAGGGCCCCCACCCACCGCGCAGGGGTGGGGGCCAGGGGGGAGGACAGTAGGTCCCCCCCCCCCTTATTACCATTTATGTTTTTACAGTGAGCAGCCACAGGCTGCTCACTGTTTAGTGGACATGCCCCTACTCGCGGTATAGCGAGTAGGGGCATTGGGGAGATTTTAATCTCCCTTGTGCTATTATGGGGGTAATATTGACCCCCATAGAGTGAGGGGGGACCTGGGGGGCTTATGAAGTGGTGGGGAGCACAGCTCCCCACCGCTTCTGTCTTTACATATTACAAGGAGGGAGCTGCACGTCGGTAGCTCCCTCCTTGTAATAAACTGATCGAACAAACGAACACTGATACTCAGTGTTAGTTTGTTCGTCTGATTTTTTCTATTCATTCATTCGTCTGTCTGATGAATGAATGAATAGATGAAATTCCCGTTCGCATGTCCAGGTGTTTCACTGGGCATGTGCGGGAATCTCACAGTCTGTCTAGTGTGGGTAGATGACGTGTCCCACAGGGACTTCACCTACCCACACAAAGATGGCGGCGCCCTGAATAAAGATCGGGGCAGAAGATACAGATTTAAAAATAGGTAATCTGGGGGGCTTAGGGGCATTTGGGGGTGACTAGGGGGTCAATTGGATGTAGTGGAGGCGGGAGGGGGGTTAAAAAAAAAACGGGATTCGGCATGACAGTGCCGCTTTAAGATAAGCTTGGTCTATGCCATATTTCCTTATGCCATACGGTTTTATCCATTCAGGTTACAATTACTACTAAAAAACCTATACAGATTGTCAGGTTCAATACCATACTACCAGGTACATACACCTGCTCACGTAGTTATCCATCTCTTACCTTCCCTGGAATAGTAATAGCGTTCTGGCAATTAGGGTTCTAGGGCCCAATAGGTATTACCCCCTTTTTTCTCTGCATTATGCTTCGGTTAATGGTCCCGCAAGGCCAACACCCCGCCTCACACTCAGAGGCATACATCCCTCGGGCCACTCGTGAGCTAGCCGCCTCACATTGTATCATAGAGAGGGCCTCACCTGTCACTCCCCTTCCTATTTTCTGGTTACTGTCACCGAGAGGCCAACATCCTGCCACAACGTTCGGTGGCCACACAAAATGCCCTCGCACCAAGCATAGATAGAGCCTCTCAAGCCACTTGGCAACTAGCAGGGCCTCACCAGTCACCAAAAAACACCAAGCCTAATCGTTTCGCCTTACGGCTTAGCTAGCAAGCCAGTACAAGACCCCTGGGTACAAATAATAATTGCAATCTTTATTGTTATTTAAGTATTTCTCTAAAAGATGGTGAAGAATCACCTGTTCCTAGCACCCCGGCTAGAATTGATACACCTTCAAGCAGAGGAGATGTTGCTAGTCCAGCAGCAATCAGATCCTGGACGATCCCACACATTACCACCGACCTAAGGAGATGACAAATCCCATTCCCTGCCACAGCAAGGAAAGCAGAGTTATTCAAACTCCTCCATACATCAACTGACAATACGGAGGCAGGGGAAGGCCCAGCTACACCCAGGCCATGCTAGCCTCACTCATAAACTCATGAGCCAAAAAATGTATGACAGACGGTCAATCTCGAGGCGGTCACAACAGCCCTCACAAGGCTGGGCCTCACGCTACTGTACAACCAGCACCAACCAATACTCGGTTACCTGGTAAAATCAATTCTTATGACACACAAGACGTTAACCCTGCACGTATGATCCCAGCACATTGGGGAAACAAGGCATATATACCGTATTTTTCGCTCCATAAGACGCACTTTTTTTCCCCTCAAAGGTGAGGGGAAATGTCTGTGCGTCTTATGGAGCGAATATGAAGCTTCACTTACCTGTCTTGCAGCGTTGGCCGGCAGCACAGGGCGCACCGCGGTAGTGGAACTTGAATTTCATGTTCCGGTTTCCGGCGGGACTGAAAGGAAGTGTGCACAAGCTGAGTGCGCACTTCCTTTCAGTCCCGCCGGAAACCGGAACATGAAATTCAAGTTCCACTACCGCGGTGCGCCCTGTGCTGCCGGCCAACGCTGCAAGACAGGTAAGTAATTATGGGACAAGGGGAGGACAGTATGGGAGAGAAGAATATGGGGAGGGGGATGAAGTCTATGGGGAGGGGGGGGGATGAAGTCTATGGGGAGGGGGGGGGGATGAAGTCTATGGGGAGGGGGGGATGAAGTCTATGGGGAGGGGGGGGGATGAAGTCTATGGGGAGGGGGGGGATGAAGTCTATGGGGAGGGGGGGATGAAGTATATGGGAAGGGGGGGGGATGAAGTCTATGGGGAGGGGGGGGATGAAGTCTATGGGGAGGGGGGGGATGAAGTCTATGGGGAGGGGGGGATGAAGTCTATGGGGAGGGGGGGATGAAGTCTATGGGGAGGGGGGGATGAAGTCTATGGGGAGGGGGGGATGAAGTCTATGGGGAGGGGGGGGATGAAGTCTATGGGGAGGGGGGGATGAAGTCTATGGGGAGGGGGGGATGAAGTCTATGGGATGGGGGGGATGAAGTCTATGGGGGGGATGAAGTCTATGGGGGGAGGGGAAGGGGGGGATGAAGTCTATGGGGGGGAGGGGATGAAGTATATGGGGAGGGGGCGATGAAGTATATGGGGAGGGGGGGATGAAGTCTATGGGGAGGGGGTGGATGAAGTCTATGGGGATGAAGTCTATGGGGAGGGGGGGATGAAGTCTATGGGGAGGGGGGGATGAAGTCTATGGGGGGGGATGACGTCTATGGGGAGGGGGGGGATGAAGTCTATGGGGAGGGGGGGGATGAAGTCTATGGGGAGGGGGGGGATGAAGTCTATGGGGAGGGGGGGATGAAGTCTATGGGGAGGGGGGGGATGAAGTCTATGGGGAGGGGGGATGAAGTCTATGGGGAGGGGGTGGATGAAGTCTATGGGGAGGGGGTGGATGAAGTCTATGGGGAGGGGGTGGATGAAGTCTATGGGGAGGGGGTGGATGAAGACTATGGGGAGAGGGTGGATGAAGACTATGGGGAGGGGGTGGATGAAGACTATGGGGAGGGGGTGGATGAAGACTATGGGGAGGGGGTGGGTGACGTCTATGGGGAGGGGGTGGGTGAAGACTATGGGGAGAGGGTGGATGAAGACTATGGGGAGGGGGTGGATGAAGACTATGGGGAGGGGGTGGATGAAGACTATGGGGAGGGGGTGGGTGACGTCTATGGGGAGGGGGTGGGTGAAGACTATGGGAGGGGGGGACACTATGGGACAGGGGAGAAAACAAATATTCTGTACAAACTGTCCCATAGTAAGAAACACTATGGGACAGTTTGTTCAGAATATTTTTTTTCTGGGTTTCTTCCTCTAAAAACTAGGTGCGTCTTATGGTGAGGTGCGTCTTATGGAGCGAAAAATACGGTATGTATGATGATGTATCTGTGATGGTCAGATCCAGGGATTCCAGGTAAATCGGGAACTGACCATCCCTTGGTTGGGTTGGCATTTGGAATATGTAGAGATGTTTATTTGTGCAGGTACCCATACAGAAGAGATTTTGTCCCAAACAAATGGACAAGCACTCTCATGCAGCAGGTACCAGCACCTCTGAACTACCAAAGACAATTGATATGAGTAGTTGCATTGCATATAGACTGTTGCATATATGTTCAAATGGTTCAGGGCACATGACAAACCATGTGTCCCAATACAACTTACAAATAAGGTACTCACCATCTGTACACACCAATGCATTTTCAACACTACTGACTCATCACCCTTCCAGACTTGTAGTAGATTTACTAAAGCTCTGGAGCTTCAAAGGGCACCCATACAGGTATCATAAATACACCTTCAAGGAATATAGCATGCCCTCACTTACAGTCAGCACAACAGAAACATTAGCTGCAAACACACTCATAGCCACGATTTGCAGAGGGGTCTTTACTTGGGTTTTCCAATCTCCACCATTTACAGCATGGCACCAAACATAAACACATTGGTATTGTCACAAGGAAATCTTCCCTTAAACAAAGACTAACCATACACTTATTGGCACCTCACATCTCCGCTCCCTCCCTCATACCCTCCGAGGTGTTTCCTTACTATACAACACCATTGATCTACCTTTACAGCTATCACTCAAGCATGGGTTGAAGCTTGGTTAAGTAAGACCAATATCATCAATGCAGTTAACGGCTACCATCTACCCTACACACTGGCACTTACATGGCATAAAATGGGCAATCCTTTCCCCGCTCAACTTTCGGGCTACAGATTAGCCTACTATCGATATTCGCAGATACTCTGTGCTGGTTAGGATAACTTATCCAGAGGCCTTACAGTCATACACTATCTAGAAGACTTTTTGTTGATCAAAGATAACATATTTTTCACTAGAAGCCTCACGGCAGCTTAGTCTGGTTGACCACTTGGGCGTCACCAGTACCCCATAAGAAACAGAAGGCCCAGACACTATCATCACATTACTGGGCATACGACTTGAGTCGGCATCCATACACGCAAGACAAATAGGGAACATTCTCAACTACATCAATCACTACCTCCTGCTTAGTACTTACAACTGCAAGGAACTACAATCCCTACCAGGTTCCTTAATTTTGCCATGCCAATCATACCACAAGACCACGCTTTCACATCCAGAGTACTTTCCCCTTTTTTCCACACTTCCAACATGACGATCAGAGGATGTCCCTAGACACCCCAGCAACAGCAGACCTGCACATGGGGGGGGGGGATTTCTTAACCACTTGGCATGGTAAAAGCATGTTCCTTCCAGGATTGTATGACACTTCTCCAACCAGATGGTCAGACGCGGCGTCTACCACGGGTTTGGCAGCGATCTACCGGGAACGATTGCTTTGGAGCTGTTGGCCATGGCATACAGCTTTCCACCACCTCAGCCCCTTTGGGGGATCTACCCCATTGTAGCAGCTGCTGTGGCATGGGGTAAATCATGGTCATGGTCATCAATCCGTTGTTACTCAGACAACTAAGCACATGTCATATCATCAACAAACACCACTCATCATCCATAAGGTCATGATATTTCTGGGGAACTCACTTGGTTGGCCACTTATCACATTTCTTTTACTTTCATGTACCAGGCGGGGGTATACATCCCTGCCGACAATTGTCTCATTTATATTCCAGGCATGTTCATCATCCGCTTCCTACAGCCGCCCATACAGTCACGGCCACTCTTTCGTTCCAGAGACAAAATCATGGATTAGACATACTCATGCCGCATAGCATGCACTATCCCACCTAGCACTTTCGTCCCATACTTGTAGAACGCATAACACAGCTTTTCACCTGGCTTAAAGAATCTCATTGGCTCAACCTGTGTCATAACATTTCTCCTAGGTTCCCTCTATTGCTCACGTCTTACTTGGTCTGTGAATAAAATCATCATTTAGTGACTGTCCCCTAACCATTACTCATCTTTTTTTTCCATCAGTCATCTCTTTTTTTGTGCCACGGAAATCACAGAATCCAGGATCACAAGTCGAACCAAACATGTTCAACATTGAGAAATCCACTGAGCACCCAATCGCCCATATTCGGACAAATTGCAGTTCAGCCTGAAACGGATCTCCGGTACAATATTCTCAGTAAATATATATATATATATATATATATGTTTTTGGTTTAACAGTCAGAACTCAGAATCATGAACCGAACATGTCCAGCATTGCTCATTTCTGTTGGTTTATTATCCAGGTACTTTTGGACACGTAGTTCGAGAATTCAACCAAACCAATCACCAGACTAGCCCAAATTTGGCTGAACTTCAGTTCAGATGGAAAGAAATCTCCAGGTCTAATGTAAAAGTAATGCATATTTGTGGACATAATGCCCACTTACAGTAAGTGCTGTCACATCAAACGTGTGTAAAGTACAATTTGTTACAGTCTGAAAAACTCTTGCAGTTTGCTCTGAGACTGAATTCTTTGGACAAATCCATCCAACCATCTCCCGGCTCATTGAGACATGAATTTTGATTTAAAAAAAAACTGCAGAATGTGGAAACATGCACTTCATATAATTGTATATTTAATTGTTTATGTCTATTTTTCATTTAATTTATCGCCTCAATTAAAATTCAAAACAACACAAAATATGTATGTGTACATAATTAAAAACATTTTGTTAGACTGATGACATCTAATGGCAAACCAATTATACCTGAAATCAATACTTGACTTTGTGCCATGTTTATTGAATATATAGTTATTTTTTTCTTTATTGTGTAACAATACAGACATACCATGTTTTTCTCATTTCTACTGATGACCAAACAGAAACAAGGAGGTTACATAAAAAAATACAAAATGGACACACGTACGTCCCTCCGGTTTATTTTTTTTATTCCCTAAATGCAATCTTGTAGAAACCTGCATTTTTGTTTCCACCCGTCCCAAAGTGCCATTCATAATGTAATCCTCATCATGTCATCCTTCCAAACAGTCCTTTAAAATATGTGCATTTAATGTGATCTAGAGGTGCCATTAAAATATCAAAACATAGAAGACATACATTGTGTAGTCCAAACACTGACAGAGCTCCTTCATCAAACTCTAGCGCCATCTAGTGCACAAATTGTATATAACTTGAAAACGTGCTTATCTTAGAATACATCTGCTAATCTGTAACTGTTCTTTTATTGTGTATATTGCTAAAAGGTTTAATGGTTAAAATACATTTTAAAAAAATGATTTGGTCTGCAGAGCTGCATCAGGTTGATTTTTACAAGAAAATTGAGCCCTGTACCACCTTCACCTGGATCACTAAGTGCAGTAAAAAAAATGTTAGGCACTTCAAAAAGGCTTTCACGTCTAGTTCCTAAACCACAACTCTCATGCAACTGAGTCCCAGGCACAGCAAGTATTTTGGCACCTATAAAAAACATTCACATTACCAACCAAACCTTGTCTTTCCTGTAACTGATCACCAAGTTCAAAAAGGATTGTAGCGACCCAAAAACACATTTGCTGTAGCTTAAACCATGTCTCTCTTGTAACTGCTCATTAAGCTAAAGTTGTTTTGGTGACTATAGTATTCCTTTAATTTGAGCACCCCCAAAATATATTTACACAAGCTCATCAAACCTCTTCTTTCTTGTAATTGACCCCCAATCTCAAGCAACCTAAAATGTAATTTGCATCTGCCCCAAACCTTGTCCATCCTGAGTCAAATGCTTAAGCTCAGCAAGGACTAATCTTCCTCCCACCAAATCATCAGTCTCCTCTGTAGTATAATCCTCTGGCTCCTTTCTTACAGTCTCCTTAACCACTTCATAACCTAAGGTAGTAGGGAATCTAAAATCACATGGATTTCAAGATCAGAGACAACATGGGTTTACTTCAGGGAGATCATGCCAAACTAATCTTATTGCTTTTAACTAAAATAATATATCAGGGTGGTGCAGCAGACATTGTTTACCTAGATTTCAGTAAGGCTTTTGACACTGTTGCACATAGAAGGCTTATCAATAAACTGCAATCTTTGAGTTTGGATTCCAATATTGTTGAATGGGTAAGGCAGTGGCTGAGTGACAGGCAACAGAGGGTTGTAGCCAATGGAGTATATTAGAAGCATGTGCTTGTCACAATTGGGGTACATCAGGGATCTGTACTTGGACCCATTCTCTTTAATATTTTTATTAGTGATATTGCAGAAGGTCTTGATGGTAAGGTATGTCTTTTTGCTGATGATACGTAACAGGGTTGATGTTCCAGGAGGGATAAGTCAAATGGCAAATGACTTAGGTAAACTAGAAAAATGGTCAGAGTTGTGGCAGCTGCCATTTAATGTGGATAAGTGCAAGATAATGCATCTTGGACGTAAAAACCCAAGGGCAGAGTACAGAATATTTGATAGAGTCCTAACCTCTACATCTGTGGAAACGGATTAAGGGATAATTATTTCAGATGACTTAAAGGTAGGCAGGCAATGTAATGGAGCAGCAGGAAATGCTAGCAGAATGCTTGGTTGTATAGGAAGAGGTATTAGCAGTAGAAGGAGGGAAGTGCTCATGCCATTGTACAGAACACTGGTGAGACCTCACTTGGAGTATTGTACGCAGTACTGGAGACCGTATCTCCAGAAGGATATTGATACTTTAGAGAGACTTCTGAGAAGGGCTACTAAACTGGTTCATGGATTGCAGGATAAAACTTACAAGGAAAGGTAAAACGATGTTAGTGTATAGCTTGGAGGAAAGGTGAGACAGGGGTGGGGGGAGGGGGCGATATAATAGACACATTTAAATACATAAAGGAGGAGGCTATATTTAAAAAAAGAAAAACTACCACAACAAGAGGACATAGTCTTAAGTTAGAGGGGCAAAGGTTTAAAAATATCAGGAAGTATTACTTTACTGAGAGGGTAATGGATGCATGGAATAGCCTTCCAGCTGAAGTTAAGTTTTGTTGTATATAGAGCGCATTTATGTTTATGTTTTAAAGATATAGAATTAATTGTTTTTAACATTCACCTAAATAATAGTGGATATCACAAGTAGATGTGGATGTCGCAGGCTATCATCACTAAGACAACTCTATTGTTCTTCTCTAATGAACTGTTTATTCTGAATGGTTTAAAATCTATCATCAGCACTCTCAGCCAATCTCAGCTGTCCACAGTGGACTAAAAGGACCTATTTAAGTGGTAATTCAACATTACCACTAAGGTTGTGGAGGAGAAAATCTCAAGTTTCTGTGCAGAGCCCTGTTTTTTGTCAAACCACTTCTAAATTATTTTACATAAGACCAGAAGACTGAGCAAAGCAACTCTAGGTAACATAACTACAACAGTCCAACACTAATGTAGTGCGTGCATTCTGATTTTAAGAGCCTCTATAGTATATATATTGTAGCTTAGATCATTTGGCAGTATTTTTCTTATTTAGGTTACAGAGTATGCGTATATATTTTAAAAGCAAAACTATTTTTTGTTTCACGCATAAGAATGTAATTGAAAACAATATATACGAAGCTGTCTCTTGTCATCCTCAACAAGTATTTTTTTTTCCTCAATGCAGAAAGGTCAAAGATGAATAATGTTTTTTTCTACTGAAATAGTATCAGATGATGTCCTAGATAGTTTGCTCTTTGGAGACAGAAGGGTATGTGCGATCCATCTTAATGACCTCATTCACAGTATGCGATCAGAGCAGTACTTTCATGCAGTACCATATTCATTCCCTGGGATAACATCACTTGGGCCATACAGATTAGCAATTTAAGAAATGTAGGTCAGACTGCAATATGTGATTTATAATTTAGACAAAATTTCTTTTAGATTTAGTTTGGCAAGTTAAAAGCATGCAGTAACCATTAAGATACAAGAATACTGGATATTTTAGAGTTGTACAGAAAACTTGTGTAAGAAAAATGTGGAGATATGTTAAGAAAATATTTCACACTTAAAGAGAATTTTTTTTGTATAAAAACATAAATGGTAAAACAATTAATGCTTCTTCACCGATTCACCCATTCTTTCTATAACTTCTTATATATACGTAAATATTTAACTTCTGTTTATAAATGATCTAGAAGGGGGCATTGAATGTAATTTGCCTGTGTTTGCAGCTGATCCAAAACTAGGTAAGAAAATACAGTCTGAAAGTCGGAACATGATATAACCTCTCTACAGAGCAATTTATATAAATTAGGGGGCTGGGCAGGCAATTGGCAGATGAGATTCAATACAGATAAATGCACAATCATGCATTTTTGCATTAAGGAACTTAAATGGGGTTGAGTTAGGGATAGCATTAAATGAAAAGGACTTGGGAACAATAATACAGATCACTGAGTAGGCAAAGCTGGTCTGCCATTGCAAAAGTTAGTAAGCTGTTTTTGTGCATAAAAAGAGGTTTTGATTCACACGATCCAAATAAAATTTTGACTCTTTACAAATCTATGGTAAAACACCACCTTGACTATGTGGTGTAATTTTAGGCACCAGTTTTAAAAAAGGATATTGCAGAACTACAAAACGTGCAGAGATCAGCTACAAAACTAGTAAGGGGGATGGAAAACATTAGTTATGAGGAAAGGCTAGAATAACTGGATTTGTTTTCTTTAGAAAAGATGTCACATCAGAGGGGATATGCTAGCATTATACAAATATATACAGGGTCAGTATAAACCACTATATTCTAACCTGTTCATTAGCAGAACTTTACAACAGAGGTCACCTATTGAGACTGGAAGAAAGGTGTTTTCACTTACTGCAGAGGAAAGGATACTTCACAGTAAGAACAATAAAGATGTGGAATTCTCTGCCTACATAGGTTGTGTTATCAGATTCAATAGATAATTTAAAACAAGTTAGGATTATTTTTTGCATAAACATAATATTCAAGAATATAATAGATATGTATGGTTGTTGATCCACGGAGAAATCTGATTGCCATTAAGATGTCAAGAAAGATCTCCCCCCATTTGTGGCATAATTAGTAAAGGCTAATTTTTTTTTGCCTTCTTTTGGGTCAAAAGCATAAACAAATGGGCATTAGGGTTAAACTTGATGAACTTTAGTCTTTTTTTCAACCTAGACAGCTATGCAACCTACTTTATTGTCTGGCACTTTCTCAGTTTATTCACAGTAACTGAGACTACGAATAATAATTTTTATTGGTGTTGGGGACAACAATGCGTGTCCCAAAGCCTCTACACTCTTCTTTGACATAGAGTGTGTGTACTTTCCTCCCTAAAAGTGAAGTGTCTATTGTGAAATTTGAGAATTAGATGAACAAAGAATAAGTAATATAAATTAAACGTTTGAGATTAGTGGATGTAGTAGTGAGGTCTTCACCAGTGGGAGCTGGTGAAGTCGAAAGGGTGCTAGGCTTTACCCTTGAAATTTGACTTTGACCTCAGACTCAGGCTCTACCCACTTATCTCCATGTACATAACCCCACACCCATTAGAGGTCTTGACCTGTTAAAAACCATAAACTATATTTACATATATTTAGTAAATAGCATCACTTTAAATAGGTCAGACTCTACTCTCTGATGCTGGTAAGCAATAACAATAACTCTAGAAGACAATGCTATATGTGGGTCTGTGTTTTAGGATGTCCAGTATTTGATGGCCTTTTTGATATCTGAAACCTTTTTAGAGCAGACTGAGCCTTTGAATAAATGTTTTTTGTTTGTTTTTTTAAATAATGCTTCAAAATGTAGACATGATTAGTTGTTCATCTTTTCAGCAGCATCTTCAGCCACCAGTACTGTGGAGGGGGGAGAAACTGCAGAGCAGGGGGTGACTGTTTTGAAAAGTGATGCAATGATGTGAAAGGGGTCAGGTCACCCATAGGATGTGCTTGCAGGTTCCACTAGTTTCCATGGTGATTGCCCCACTTTTACTGCTGTAAATCACTTTTCAGAACACTACACTTTTTATGGATAACCCCCAGCATGTCTTTTATAATACACACTTAATCATTATTCTTACCATGCCAATTGATTTTATTGCAACAAAAATAGGGTGGGGGTGGGGGAGGGAGGCATACCACCCCACCTGTCTGTATAGGACAACCTTCACTGGTCTTCACCTTAGCAAATGTCCAGTTTCAGAAATAAATTATTAATCTCACTTATGGCTGCTGTGTTTTAAGTTAAGTCCAAATGACACATAGATAAAATGCAAAGTTAAAGAAGTAACAAAACCACCACCAGGACAAACTAAAATACAAACATAAGACTGACCAAGTAGCACAGAAAGGAATAATTAAGACAGCTTCTCAAACCCATTATCTAATTTCTTACAAATGGGTTATCAGTATCTTCAGTTCCTCCTAGTTCTGTGGAGTACCAAAAGATGCCAGGTAGCTGTTGATTAATGTTAGGACTTGATATATTAATTAGAGCAGTTCAGGCAGGGGGTACCTTTATGTAAGTATGGGCCATTACTGGCAATTATTGTTCAACTCCCCCCTGGGGATGGCTACAACTGCTCTTTCCTCCTTCCTCACCACTGGCAAAAAGATAAAATACAGACAGAGGAGAGAGAAATGTATTCCAAAGTAGCGGACATCGCAGAGAACAGTCAATCTATGGCATTCTATTGGCTGTGGAAAGAAGCATTAAAAACATAAATAACAAATCATCTAATATTTAAAAATACTTACCTGAGACATTTGAGATTCTGGCGAATTCACCTTTGGTCAAGTGACCTTTGAATTTATCCATAACACTTGGATGGCATTGTTTTCTCATAACACACAAGTAACTATGATGTATCCTCTGTCTTTATATATATTCATGAATGCATGTGTATAAAATGTGTAACATTATTCTTGTTAATATTGAAAAATGGCTACCTCTCTTTTTAGTTCTTCTTCATCTTCCAAGGTTAGCGCAGCCAACTGCCTCGATCTCTGTTCCATCAAATTCACATATCTGATTGGATTGGATAAAGCTTCAATCACATCTATATAAGAATAAAAAAATCGATGAATAACAGTAAAAATAATATTAGTTTGATATCAGGAAAGTATTAAAGTAATGCTCTCTCATACCAACATAGGTCTCTGTAAGGATTTTTATATAAAAACAAAAAAAAAAGCCTAAAACATTATAAAGTAAAATCATAATGCTCAACTCATTGATCTGCTTAAATGAGAAAATTTAGACAATTTTTCCAGGGACTGTGTTGAAATGCCTTGTACCTGAAATAGAGTGTGAATGTGATAGTTAAATGTATCTATCACAAAACAGTCATGCATTCCTGACATCATTTTCTATCTACAGGTCTACATTAAGAACTGTGAAGATAATATTTGTTGGGGGTGGAAATCACTAATATCCAATAAATATATGAGATGTTAATGTTCACAATCCTATATTATAAAAGGTTAGCTATATTTTGGTATAATAGTAAGATATTGTTAAGCTAAACAAGTAGTTACTCGTCAATTCCCCCCCTTCTCCCAAAAATGGCTGTTGTGAAGTACCTGCAAATGTGTCGGGGACATAGTCTTTCACATCTATGTAGACAAACAATGCCGGCAATGTCAGAGGAACGTTCTTTTCATTTCTTAGACAAATATAGTGATAGCCTATGAAATAACACAGGGACAAGAACATATTATTAAATCAAAGAAAAGATAAGGTTTACAGGGGGGATGTTGAGGTTTGTTGACTAAACATGAAACAGCAGAGAAATGACAAGAAATTGCAGAATTTTGCCTAAAATAGCAAAACTGGCAAAAATTATTTAGTTCAGCTTTATTTTGGTCTTCAATTGTATTGTCAATTCTACCTAGTGTATGGCTTTCAGAACAGACTCTGTGCACCATTTCCTGCTTAGTATTTTAGCTTATCTCACACAAGGTTTTGATATCACTAATGTGTCTTTGTTCCACCTTGGATCTGTATGAAGCCACATCCAATAAGAAGGAACATGTATCTTATTAAATAAAAGATTGTGAGGGCAGAACTGTATTCCAAAGTTAAGTTGGTTAAACATTCATATATCATATATCAGATGAAAAACCACAAAATTATGTAATGCAATAGATGGAATCTTGGTTGTCCATTAGATAGCCATAGATACACATCTGCCGTAGAGGAAGCATTGCTGAAGACTTATCTATGTAGGGTAGTTACTGATATGAGAAAAAGGCAAAGTAGATAAAATGCGTAGGAGAAAGATCCAAAAAGTCATATTTAATAGAAAAGTGACCACTATAGGCACCACTATAGGCACCCAGACCACTTCAGCTTAATGAAGTTGTCTGGGTGCCAGGTCCAGCTAGGTTTAACCCTTTTTGCAGTAAACATAGCAGTTTCAGAGAAACTGCTATGTTTGCAATAGGGTTAATCCAGCATCTAGTGGCTGTCTCATTGACAGCCGCTAGAGGCGCTTCTGCGCTTCTCACTGTGATTTTCACAGTGAGAAGACACCAGCAACCATAGGAAAGCATTGATAATGCTTTCCTATGAGACTGGCTGAATGCGCGCGCATTCAGCCGATGACGGAAGAAGAGGGAAGATAGTCCCAACGCTGAGGGAGCCCAGCACTGGATAAAAGGTAAGGGATTAACCTCTTCTTCCCCTTTCAGCGCCACGGGAGTGGGACCCTGAGGGTGGGGGCACCCTCAGGGCACTATAGTGCCAGGAAAACGAGTATGTTTTCCTGGCACTATAGTGGCCCTTTAAAAGGATATAAGGTTCTAGAGCTGTGATGGCTCATGTCCACTGCATTTGCTATGATACTGTGACAGCTTAAAGGACACGCAGTTTAGAAAAGTATCTCTGTCCTACAGAATGCTTTACTTAAATAACATTTAGCAGAGAAACAAAGAATTGGATGGCTGCAGTGGTCAAACTAGGACAGAAAATACAGATATTTAAATTAAGCAATCTGAGAAAAACACAGTTGTCTTTCCTTGAAGAGGAATATGTCCCTTGTTATGACTAAGGGGTACAGCTCAGAAAGACACCCCGATTTGATATATTTATAATACGACCTAATGTTGAAAAATACAGATGTAGACTGTTACATTAATTCATCATTATTACATATTTATATTTCATTTCTGCAGGCTAAGAGATTAAATATATTATATAACATAATGTCTATAATAAAAGGATGAATTCGGTAAAATTAACAAAAAAGTAAACAATTGACTTTTTGATTTTTAGCAGGTTTCGTCTTCAACTTCACTCTGCCCATTAATCTTATGGATGCGGTTCTACAATTTTTTTTTGCAATTTTGTTTTCAAAATACTCTAGCTTGTCAAGCATGAAACAAAAAAAATAAATGTATTTTGAAAAAGAATAATGTGTAGAAAGAATATAATCCCTCTATCTGCACAGTCCTACCTGGCCGGATGGCTGCCACAGGTAATATCCGATGACCAATGAATTTGCCTCCTTCTTCGTATGCTGCTATTCTGAGACAGGCCAGAGAGGGCAGCACAACCTGCAGTCACAGCACAGATTGAGACATATTATACTTAAAAGCAGAATACAGACTTTAAAAGGACACTTTTAGCAGGATAACCACTGAGGCGCATTGCTCTGTGTAGTGGTAATTGTTCTGGTGCAAGGAGTCTTTTTTTTTTTTTGACGGACTTACTGGTTTTGAGAAACTTGTCATAAAACAGGGATATCCCGTCTTAATTAGGATGGTATTAATAGACAATGAAGAATTATAGTGGCCTTGGTATGGTATTCCCATTAAAACTTGGATAAACTGTATTTTTGTGGATTATGGAGAAGTGAAATTGCTTATCTCAGTGAAAGTGGAGAATTTCTGGAGCAGAGACCTTTTTGTCAAACTGTTAGACAATAACACGAGGGCTCACAGTCAAAGACTCCTTTGCAACATAAGCCCTACACCAGTGGTAGTCAACCTTTTTCTACCTACCGCCCACTAATGCATCTTTTTGGTTGAAAATTTTTTCTTACCGCCCACCAGTTTTCGCGCAAATGCGGAATATTTTTAAGAAAGGAGGGTGTTTTTTAAAAAAAATAAATGTACGTACATTTATCTTTTTATTTCTACTTAATGCAGGTTTATAAGGTTTTTAACTTTATAACGTTTAATGAGAAAACAATAAAGTAAATTGAAATTACCTTTACTAGTGATTAATGAGATCCTTGAGGTTGATGCTGCGAGACTAAATATTTGATATCTGGTTCGATTTTCGTAAGGAACAAACGAAGGTCTCTTTCAGTGATATTCAGACAACTTCTCTGTTTGCGCATAATATGATTTCTCATTTGTGCGTCAGCTCATCTCCTCTCCCTCCTCAATTCCCCTCCCCACCTTTTTTTCCCCTTTTTTCTATTTTTTAACCGTCCTTATAGCAATGCCCAGTAGGAAGGCTGAGCTAGGTAGCCCACTTACTATAGTCCACTATAACAGACAGGCACACATACAAGACACACACACAAAGACACACACACACAAGACACATACAGACACACACACAAGACATATACATACAAACAGACAGGCACACATACAAGACATACATAGACACACACACATACAATGACACATACATACAAAGACAAGACACACATACGACACACACACACAAGACATACATACAGACACAGACAGACACACATACATACACACACAAAGACACAGACAGGCACACACACACAAGACACATACATACAAACATGCACACACACATGCAGACACACACATAAGACATACATAGACACACACACATACAATGACACATACATACAAAGACAAGACACACACAAGACATACATACAGACACAGACAGACACACATACATACACACACAAAGACACAGACAGGCACACACACACAAGACACATACATACAAACAGACATGCACACACACATGCAGACACACACATAAGACATACATAGACACACACACATACAATGACACATACATACAAAGACAAGACACACACACATATATATACAGACAGACACACACACACAAGATATACATACAGACACAGACAGACACACATACATACACACACACACAAAGACACAGACAGACACACATACATACACACACAAAGACACAGACAGACACACATACATACACACACAAAGACACAGACAGGCACACACACACAAGACACATACATACAAACAGACATGCACACACACATGCAGACACACACATAAGACATACATAGACACACACACATACAATGACACATACATACAAAGACAAGACACACATACATACATACAGACAGACACACATACAATGACACATACATACAAAGACAAGACACACATACATACATACAGACAGACACACACACACACACACACACACACAAGACATACCTACAAAGACACACACACACAAACAAACACACACATTATATTTAAGTCACCCTCCTGTTTCCTACCTTTAAGGTGCAGGAGGGTGACTTTCCCTGGGGTCCAGTGGTGGCTCAGGTGGATGGGAGTCAGAGTTCCCACTCTGACTCCCTGGTGTTCCTCCCGCGCGGCTCTCAGTTTTAGCTGGGAGGAGTGACCGGGGAATCACTTCCTCCCAGCTCTGATGTCATCACAGGGGGCCCGGTCGCGCTGTTAAAGCGCCCAGCGCTGACCGGGCCCCCTTACAATCCGCATCCATCGGGTGGCCCTGACAGCATGGGCCACCCGATGGACACTTTGGAAGGCGGCCCCGGCGGTTTACCGGGCGGGCCGGAGCCGCAAATGGTCACGGCGGTACCCAGTCGCACGGGTACCGCCGGCTCACACCCGCCCGCCCGATCAACCTGGAAATCCCTACCGCCCACCTGGAATCCTGAAACGCCCACTAGTGGGCGGTAGGGACCAGGTTGACGAACCATGCCCTACACTGAGCTGTGTAGGGTAAGGTTTTTACAGTGTCCCTTTAAGCGTAGGATTGAAGTGTTAAACACAAAGAATATATTTAATTCAAGTTTGGGTTAGTTAATATTTATACCTTTTTGCAAGCTATGTCCTATTACAATATGATATGTGTACAGTTTCATTTTAATATGTGGGTCACTGCATTTGATTTATTATACTTGCTTTGTTTCTAACATGGAAGTATTGAGGTTAGCATATACTTTTTTAAATGAACATTATAGCATTAGGAATACAGACTTGTGTTGTGGTGGAATCTCGGTAAAAATAAATTTAGTAGGCCGAGATTACCACGTGGCATGTGTACGTGCATATGCTGACGTATCGATCAGTTGGTTGCACGAGGCAAGATACGATCAGTAGTGTACGGAGCATGTGCAAGAATACAGGATGTAGTATTCCCCCTCCTCCATTGTGCTGGACAAGCCATGCGGTCAAGCAGGAAGTTAATTCTTATTTGTATTGATTGGTCAAGAGAATGTGAGGGTGGAGCTTAATATGGGAGGAGTTATGTGCCTATATAAGGAGCCTGCACTATTGTCCGGGACTCAGAACTTGTGGTATTTTGGTGACGCTAGTCCCTCTGAGTCCCGATCGGTGATCCAATAAAGAATCTCTTCCTTCCTGAAGAAACCTGTGTCCATCTCTCTGTGCTTCGCTTCCGTCAGTTTCTCCGGTATCATTTGGTGCATTGGCCGGGAAGCTCATCGTTCAACGGTAGCTGAGAGGCAGAGGCGTGAGACGGTCTATCTTTGCCCACGTTCTCTACGGCTGCACCCCTGAACTTCTGCGTGGACCTCCCTTCGTCTCGGCGCCACTGGTCTGTTGTCCAGGAGATCATCGGCCTCTACGTGAGAAGTGCTGGGGTGTCCCCGTCGATGAGTGTGAACTCAGGTTCAGGAACGAGGAGGTAAGACAACTGCTGTTTTAGACGGCAGAACCCACTAGGGGTATACCGATTGTGCGGTAGGCCCAAAGGGGTTTAAATCTGTGTATCTGCCCCCTCTGTCGGAGGGAAGGAGCGAAGGCGCACCGCTCAATCGAACGCTCTTTAGTCAGACCGTTTGATTTTGTTAGTCAGGCGGGGCTCTGGTGTAAATAGCCCTAGCCGGACACCGGTGTCTTGTCTAGACTAGCGTTCTAGGGTGTATATTTTGTTCGCTAGGTCGGAGGGACCGGGAGACTAAGCGGCGTCTGTGTAAATTCGGTTCGCTAGCTCTCATCCTATCTGGGCTAAGTGGGAAGGCGTGTAAATTTGGAACCCACTAGACTTTTGATAGTTATCGACTAAGAGGCGTCTGTGTAAATTCGGTCCTCTAGCTCGCTATATGTGGTGCTTGGGCAGTGTGGCTAACCAAAACGTATGTAGATTGTTTTTAGTTAGTCCATCAAGGTACTGGCCAATAGTTTAGTTGGGAATTGTAAATGTGTTAAAGATTGTTTAGTAAAGTGTATATCTTGTTAGATAGCGCGAGCTCAGCCGTCTAGCGAGAGTGTTAATAGTGTGTTGCTGTATTATAGTGCACGGTACCATAACCCTGTATATTTACTGACACTGTATATAAGTACTAATCATTGTCGTCCATTGCATGTTTAACACCATAACCACTAATAATTGTATTGTGACCTTAACTTGTGCTTTGACCTATGCTAACCGTACTGTAATTGCTATTTGTAAAAGACGATGTTACTGGGGTGTGTTATAGACGGGTAATTCGTATATAGAGAATTATAGCGTGGGTGACTGTATAGTTACGCCAAAGGGCATAATATTGATTATCTAGTGACTGGTGTAACAGCTGTGTGTGTACGGGAATTCCCTGAGTGTTTATTGTGTTATTGTATACGTTTCACTTGGTAACTGTACCACGTGGTGCTGTTGCCAGAGGAAACGGGTGTGACTGTTGAATAGTACGCGTGTATAGTATTCGTTGTCGACGACGTTCCATTGTTAAGTATGGGTGCGTCGCAGTCAACGATTCCGGATCCCTTAGGTTGTATGGTGAAGAATTTTAAAAAGGGATTCAAAACTTGTGATTTTGGGGTTAAAATGTCTCCTGTACGTTTGGTCACTTTGTGTACTAGGGAGTGGCCTACTTTGGTTGCGGCATGGCCGCCACGTGGCAGTTTGGATCCAACTCTGGTACAGCGCTTACACGTGGCTGTATCGGGTAGGCCTGAACTTTACGGCCAGTTTCCTTATATTGATTGTTGGAGACAGGCCGTAAATGACTCGCCAAAATGGCTCCAGACATGCCACGAGGAGCAATGTCGCCTCATGGTAGCTAGGACTTGTTTGTCCACTAGGACTGGTGTTAGGCCCATTTTGGACACGCCCCCTGAGTCCGAGATCCCTTTGCCGCCCCCTTACTTTCCGTTAAGAGGAAGTGACGCAAATGCAGGAAGTCCTGCAACCCTCCCCTCATTACCCTCATCCACTTCCGCTTCCTCCTCCAGTACAGGATCCACCCCCCCTCGTACTAAATCTCCCCTTCCGGAATCAGAACCAACCCCCATTAAAAACGAATATCCTGATTTGGCGCCACTTCAGACTTCCGGTCAAGCTTCATCTAGCTCGGCTCGAAGTGTTTTATTTACAACCTTTTCCCAAAACCAAGCTCCCACATCCCCATACCCTATTTCTCCCCGACTGGAACCTATGACTGACGCCCCTCCACGTAGCCCCATACAGACCCGACAGTTGACCGGTGTCCAACAATTAAAACACTATCAGATGCCTCTTCGTCTGAATCCTGGGTCAGCCTATATCGATGCCGCAGGCCAAATGGCACATGCTGACCCGGTCTTTGTATATGTCCCGTTCACGACAACCGATCTCTTAAATTGGAAGACCCACAATTCCTCGTATACTGAGAAACCACAAGCTATGACTGATCTGTTCACCTCAATAGTACAGACACATAACCCGACATGGGCTGATTGCCAGCAGTTATTAATGACTTTATTCAACAATGAGGAAAGGACAATAATTAATCAAGCGGCCATTAAAGCACTAGAGGATAAAGCCCGTACTTTAAACCAAGCCAATCCATCAGCATGGGCCGCAACACATTATCCCAACACCGATCCCGATTGGAATGTAAATGGTGCTGATATGGTTCAACTCAGAGCCTATAGAGACGCTATAATTGCTGGCATGAAAGCCGGAGGAAAGAAAGCCATTAACATGTCGAAGACAGTTGAGGTGATTCAGAAAAGTGATGAAGCGCCCAGTGTCTTTTATGACCGATTATTGGAGGCATACCGCTTGTATACCCCCTTTAATCCGGAAGACGCAGACAATTCCCGAATGGTGAACTCCGCCTTTGTCAGCCAAGCTTATGGAGATATTAAGCACAAGCTACAAAAGTTAGAAGGGTTTGCAGGTATGTCCATCACCCAACTAATGGAGGTAGCGAATAAGGTATACATGAATAGGGAAACAGAAAGTAAGAAAGAGGAAGAGCGCAAGATGCGTAGAAAGGCAGACATGCTAGCGGTAGCGATCGCAGGCGTAGATAGACGGGGCCCAGATAGAGGCGATAGTAGATGGAATGAGGAACCTCTAAGTAGAAATCAGTGCGCATACTGTAGGGAAGAAGGGCATTGGAGAAATGAGTGTCCTCGAAGAGAACAGTGTGAGAAAGACAGACCTAGGATAGGTTATGGAAACTTTAGAGGCAGAGCGAGAGGTAGAGGAGGCCCCGGAGGGAGTAATGGTAATAGAGGGAGCAATGGGAACAGAGGAAGTGTTAGGGAAGATAGATATATCCCAGCAGCGCAAAGGTCCCGCGATAGAGAAGGCAGGGACTTTGTAGGATTGGCTGACACGGTCATGGAGGACTATTGATACCGACCGGGCTCCATCCCCCTTGGTCGAGCGGAGCCTATGGTCGATGTATCAATAGGGGGAAAAAGGAGTGCGTTCATGATCGACACTGGTGCTGAACATTCAGTGGTGACTAATCTAGTTGCTCCTCCATCTGGAAGGACTATTACTGTAATAGGAGCAACTGGAAGAAGTGCTGAAAAACCGGTTCTTAAAAGTCGACTCTGTACATTGGGAGGCCACGTAGTAAAACATCAATTCCTTTATATGCCTGAATGTCCAGTCCAATTGCTGGGACGTGATATGCTAACAAAATTACAAGCGCAGATTACGTTCCTACCAAATGGAACAACATCCTTAAAGTTTAATGGACCTTCAGGTATCATGACATTATCCGTACCAAAGGAAGAAGAGTGGCGACTTTATACAGCGTTGACTAGCCAAAACCCTAGGAGTGATGAGACATTATTCAACATACCAGGAGTTTGGGCAGAGAACAACCCACCAGGACTGGCCCGCAATATTCCACCTATAAAAATTGAACTAAAACTTGGGGTTTATCCAGTGAGCCTAAGACAATACCACATCCCGCAGAAGGCTAAGAAGAACATCCAATCCTATCTGGATAAGTTCATACGGTATGGTATCCTAAAATTCTGTACTTCCCCCTGGAACACCCCATTGCTGCCTGTTCAAAAGCCCGGTACAGATGAGTATCGACCTGTGCAGGACTTGAGAGCAGTCAATGATGCGGTTGTTAGTATACATCCAGTTGTACCCAATCCATATAACCTGCTTGCTTTAATTCCGGGCGGGGCTACTTACTTTACAGTCTTAGACCTCAAAGATGCCTTCTTTTGCCTCCGAATTGCCGCAGAAAGTCAATGTATTTTCGCTTTCCAATGGGAGAACGCTGTAACGGGCTCAAAACGCCAAATGACTTGGACAAGACTGCCCCAAGGGTTTAAAAATTCACCTACCCTATTTGGTTCAGCCCTAAGTCAAGATCTACTGGATTTCGAGTCCATCCCAGGAGAGTGTGTATTGTTACAATATGTAGATGACTTGTTGATAGCAGCAGTTACAAAATAAATCTGTCAGCGAGCAACGCACGATCTACTACACATTCTCTGGAAGGCAGGATACAAGGTGTCTAGAAAAAAGGCTCAGTTGTGTTTGCCAACTGTCAAATATCTGGGATTCCATATCTCTGAAGGTCAAAGAATTATGGGGCCAGAGAGAAAAGAAGCTGTGTGCCAAATACCGATACCCAAGAATAGAAGACAAGTGCGAGAATTCTTGGGGGCAGCAGGCTTCTGTAGGATATGGATTCCCAGCTATGCGATACTGGCAAAACCTCTGTACGCAGCTATCAAAGGTACAGAGCACGACCCCTTCTTATGGACCCAAGAACAGCAAACGGCATTTGAAGATGTGAAGAAGGCTTTGATGAGTGCCCCAGCATTAGGTCTACCTGATCACACACGACCATTCTACTTATATGTACACGAGCAAAGAAGAATGGCTGTGGGAGTATTGACACAGTACTTGGGATCATGGCAAAGACCTGTTGCCTACATGTCTAAGCAATTGGATGCAGTGGCCAGCGGACTTCCACCTTGTCTAAGAGCCGTAGCTGCAGCCGCCCTGCTAGTAGCTGAAGCCGATAAACTCACTCTGGGTCAAGAACTTTATGTACGAGTCCCACATGCAGTACAGACGTTGTTGGATTACAAAGGGTACTCTTTATATAGAAAAGACAGGGAAGGCAAGAAAGGGGGAGGGGTGGCCCTGTATGTAAAGAATAGCATAAAATCTAGCCTAATAAAGGTTAGTGAGGCGAACATAGAGTCAGTTTGGGTTACGTTAGAATTTGGTAATCACACAGTAACTCGTGTAGGTGTGATTTATAGGCCCCCAGGACAAATTGAAGAGTTAGATAATCTACTAGTTGAAGAAATAGCTAAAATGACAATGAAGGGGGAAGTTATCATCATGGGTGACTTTAATCTTCCTGATGTAAATTGGAAAACAAAAATAGCTACTTGTGCCAGGAGCACACATATTCTAAACTCCCTACTGGGATTGTCTCTAAAACAAGTCGTTGAGGAGCCAACTCGTAAAGAGGCCATACTAGATTTAGTGTTAACAAATGGAGATTTGGTATCAGATATTACTGTAGGTGAAAGTTTAGGATCCAGTGATCATCAGTCAGTGTGGTTTAATATAAGAACAGTGACTGAGTCACACCACACAAAAACAAAAGTTTTAGACTTTAGAAAAACAGACTTTTCCAAAATTAGAATATGTGTAAAGGAGTCATTATCAGACTGGAGCAATTTAAATGGAGTCCAAAAGAAATGGGATTATTTAAAAGTTGCACTACTGAAGGCAACAGAAAATTGCATTAGGCTTGTCAGTAAAAGCAAAAAATTCAAGAAACCACTGTGGTACTCCACAGATGTAGCCAAAATAGTAAAAAACAAAAAGTTAGCCTTTAGTAATTATAAAAAAACCCAGAGTGAGGAAGACAGAATGACCTATAAGATTAGGCAGAAAGAGGCTAAGCAAGTTATAAGAGCTTCCAAATCACACACAGAAGAGAAAATAGCACAGTCAGTAAAAAAGGGGGACAAAACCTTTTTTAGATACATAAATGAGAAAAGAAAAGTAAAACAAGGATTAGTTAGATTAAAAACAAAAGAAGGAAGGTATGTAGATGAGGATAAAGGTCTAGCTGACTGCCTCAATTAATATTTTTGTTCGGTATTTACAGATGAAAATGAAGGAAAGGGACCTCAGTTAAGAAAAAGGATAAATGAGTCATTTATTACACGTGAGTTTACAGAGGAAGAGGTTCTATTTCATCTGTCAAAAGTAAAGACAAATAAGTCAATGGGACCTGATGGAATACACCCAAAGCTATTAAAAGAGCTTAGTGGTGTACTAGCAAAACCATTAACAGATTTATTTAACCAATCATTGATAACAGGAGTAGTCCCAGAAGATTGGAAGTTAGCGAATGTTGTGCCCATTCACAAGAAAGGTAATAGGGAGGAGTCGGGCAACTATAGGCCAGTAAGCCTAACTTCAGTAGTGGGGAAAGTGATGGAAACCATGTTAAAGGATAGGATTGTTGAACATCTAAAAACACATGGATTTCAAGATCAGAGACAACATGGGTTTACTTCAGGGAGATCATGCCAAACTAATCTTATTGATTTTTTTGATTGGGTAACTAAAATTATAGATCAGGGTGGTGCAGTAGACATTGCTTACCTCGATTTCAGTAAGGCTTTTGACACTGTTGCACATAGAAGGCTTATCAACAAACTACAATCTTTGAGTTTGGATTCCAATATTGTTGAATGGGTAAGGCAGTGGCTGAGTGACAGGCAACAGAGGGTTGTAGTCAATGGAGTATATTCGAAGCTTGGGCTTGTCACCAGTGGGGTACCTCAGGGATCTGTACTTGGACCCATTCTCTTTAATATTTTTATTAGTGATATTGCAGAAGGTCTTGATGGTAAGGTGTGTCTTTTTGCGGATGATACTAAGATATGTAACAGGGTTGATGTTCCAGGAGGGATAAGCCAAATGGAAAATGATTTAGGTAAACTAGAAAAATGGTCAGAGTTGTGGCAACTGACATTTAATGTGGATAAGTGCAAGATAATGCATCTTGGACGTAAAAACCCAAGGGCAGAGTACAGAATATTTGATAGAGTCCTAACCTCAACATCTGAGGAAAGGGATTTAGGGGTGATTATTTCTGATGACTTAAAGGTAGGCAGACAATGTAATAGAGCAGCAGGAAATGCTAGCAGAATGCTTGGTTGTATAGGGAGAGGTATTAGCAGTAGAAAGAGGGAAGTGCTCATGCCATTGTACAGAACACTGGTGAGACCTCACTTGGAGTACTGTACACAGTACTGGAGACCCTATCTTCAGAAGGATATTGATACCTTAGAGAGAGTTCAAAGAAGGGCTACTAAACTGGTTCATGGATTGCAGGATAAAACTTACCAGGAAAGGTTAAAGGATCTTAACATGTATAGCATGGAGGAAAGACGAGACAGGGGGGATATGATAGAAACATTTAAATACATAAAGGGAATCAACACAGTAAAGGAGGAGACTATATTTAAAAGAAGAAAAACTACCACAACAAGAGGACATAGTCTTAAATTAGAGGGACAAAGGTTTAAAAATAATATCAGGAAGTATTACTTTACTGAGAGGGTAGTGGATGCATGGAATAGCCTTCCAGCTGAAGTGGTAGAGGTTAACACAGTAAAGGAGTTTAAGCATGCGTGGGATAGGCATAAGGCTATCCTAACTATAAGATAAGGCCAGGGACTAATGAAAGTATTTAGAAAACTGGGCAGACTAGATGGGCCGAATGGTTCTTATCTGCCGTCACATTCTATGTTTCTATGTTTCTATGTTTCTAGTAACAGCCGTATGACCAAGTATCAAGCAATGTTGTGTGAAAACCCCAGAGTGCATTTAGAGACTGTAAACACCTTGAATCCAGCTACCCTTTTGCCACAACCTACTGAAAGTCAACATGATTGTTTGGAAGTAATGGATGAAGTATTCTCAAGTAGACCAGATCTTCGTGATTTTCCCATCCAGAACCCCGATGTTCAATATTATACCGACGGCAGTAGTTATGTGAAAGAAGGGATCCGCTATGCAGGATATGCAGTAACAACCATAGACAAGGTGATAGAAGCTCGGCCACTGGCGAAAGGAACATCAGCACAAAAGGCAGAATTGATAGCACTGACACGAGCGTTACAATTGGCTGAAGGTTTAAGAGTGAACATCTACACGGACTCCAAATATGCGTTTTTAACCACTCATGCCCACGGAGCTTTGTATAAAGAAAGAGGACTACTGAATTCAGAAGGAAAATAAATCAAATACGCAGCTGAAATCCTACAACTATTGGAAGCAGTGTGGGAGCCGAAAGAAGTCGGTATCATACATTGTCGAGCGCATCTGAGAGGAGATGGTGATGTAACCAAGGGAAATCGGATGGCAGATAGTGCAGCTAAGCGTGCTGCTGAATCAGGAAGACAGGAGTATGTGGGGCATATAGCTGCTCTTATACCAACTCCACTGTCCCAATGGACTCCAGTTTATACAGCTCAAGAAGAGGAGTGGTTAAAGACTGAACCAGGAAAGTATTTGGAGAACAAGTGGTATCAGCTAGAAGATGGAAGAATAGTCATACCAGCATCACTAGCGGTAGAAATTGTCCAAAATTATCACAACGGGACACATTCTGGGAGAGACAGTACTGAAGAATCTCTCAGAAAACATTTCTACATACCAAGATTGTCCAACTTGACTCAGGCCATTGTACGAAGATGTGTAACGTGTGCTAAAAATAATGCAAGACAAGGACCAGTAAAGCCACCAGGAGTCCAGTTTATGGGGGGACTCCCCATGTCCGATTTACAAATTGACTTTACAGTGATGCCTAAATCGGGTGGACATCGTTACCTGCTGGTAATTGTGTGCACCTATTCAGGCTGGGTAGAAGCATGTCCTACTCGTACAGAGAAAGCAGGAGAAGTTGTGAGATTCCTGCTACGAGAAATAATACCCCGATATGGACTACCCTGTTCTATAGGATCGGACAATGGTCCAGCTTTTGTTCATCAGTGCCTACAACAACTGACTCATATGCTTGGTATAAAGTGGAGGCTTCATACAGCATATAGACCCCAGAGTTCTGGTAAGGTAGAGAGAATGAATAGAACTATTAAGAATCAGTTGGCTAAAATGTGTCAGGAAACCCAACTTAAGTGGAACGTTCTCTTACCCATAGCTCTATTGCGAATCCGCAGTACCCCTACCAGAAGGATGGGCCTCTCTCCTTTTGAAATCATGTATGGGCGACCACCTCCCGTACTTGGTAACTTAAGGGGGGACTTGAGTCAGTTGGGAGAAGGAATTACCCGGCAGCAGGTTGTAGAGTTGGGTAAGACTATGGAGAAGGTACAGAAATGGGTACAAGATAGATTACCTGTGAATATTTATCCCCCTGTTCATAGTTATCATCCAGGAGATCAAGTGTGGATTAAAGAGTGGAATAATGTACCGTTAGGGCCCAAGTGGAGAGGTCCTTATGTTGTTCTTTTGTCTACCCCTACAGCGATAAAAGTAGCCGAAGTGACTCCGTGGATACATCACTCCAGGGTTAAACCAGCAGCAGTCGATTCTTGGCAAGTTACAGCAGATCCAGAGAATCCCTGCAAGATCCGGTTAAAACGCACTACTCAGTCGGAGTAACGAGGAACTATTGTGGATTACAAATTTTATTGTTACAGGGATTTGGTGAAGTGAGTGTTTTTAGACGGCCATAATAAAGCCTGTCCGCTCACCGACATATAGTTTATAAGCCAGGGAAAGTCTCGAAGGGACTCCTGTGAAGACGAGCAGAACTCCATTCCCTGCAGCCCTTACATCCTGGAAGCTGAGGTGCCTTCGCACGGACGAAGACTGAGGATGACGGCGAAAGATGTGTTGATGATAGTGTTTATTTATGTGTGTTTTTATATTCAGGAAGGTAGAGGTACCGACACTCCTAGCTGTGAGGTATGCATTAAGACTACAAGAACAGGTAACCATATTTCCCAAACCCTAATTTGGCATTCACAATACGAGTGTAAAGGAGATGTATCGAGATGTAGATACCTAAATATAGACTATAGTGTGTGCCATTTAGGAGTAGGAGAACCTAAGTGCTTCAGTCCGGAGTATCAACCCCGTACAATTTGGTTGACTCTCAGGAATGGAGATCCTCAGGGGACCCTAATTAATAAGACGGTGTTAGAATCCGTACATTCTTCGGGTGTTCTGCTATTTGATGCGTGTAAAGCGATATCGAGTGGTAGAAAGCCGTGGAATGTATGTGGGGATCTTAGATGGGAGAGGACGTATGGGTCTAATGATAAATATATTTGTCCCAGTAGTAAAAATAAATATGTTAGTCCTAGATGCCCGAATAAAGACTATAACTTTTGCCCATATTGGTCTTGTGTGGGGTGGGCGACTTGGGGACAGACAGTAGACAAAGACATGATAGTGACTAAGTTGCCTACCAGCCCATATTGTAAGTCTATGGAATGTAATCCCATCCATATACTTATAAATAACCCCGATAAGTTCTTAGACAAATATGGCAATTTATTTGGGTTTCAGATATACGGGACGGGTTTAGATCCTGGGACAGTATTGTTTATAGGGATAGAGACTGATACGGTATCCTCCCAAACTCATCAAGTATACCATTCCTTTTATGAAGAGATGAGTATAGATAATAAGATCCCCCATAATGCTAAAAACCTGTTTATTGATTTAGCCGAAAGTATTGCCGGTAGTCTTAATGTTACCAACTGCTATGTGTGTGGAGGTACTAACATGGGAGACCAATGGCCTTGGGAAGCAAAGGAGGTAATGTCCGGTTCTGAGGCAGTTGACCAATTAATATCTACACAAGCCGATTATCATATGTGTGTTAGAGGTAAATCTGAGTGGAGATTAAAGACCTCCATCATAGGTTATGTTTGCATAGCAAGGAAAGGAATAATGTATAATACTTCTGTAGGAGAATTAACTTGTCTAGGGCAAAAAGCTTATGATGATGAAACAAAGAATACAACTTGGTGGTCGGCTTCAAATGTCTCAGAACCATCTAACCCGTTTGCTAGATACGCCAATTTAAAGGATGTGTGGTTTGATTTATCCATCACATCTACCTGGAGAGCCCCAGCAAATTTGTACTGGATCTGTGGTAAGAAAGCCTATTCGGAGTTGCCACAGGACTGGGAAGGGGCATGTGTGTTGGGTATGCTCAAACCATCCTTCTTCTTGTTACCGATTGAAACAGGTGAGACTTTAGGTGTTAAAGTGTATGATGTGAATCATAGGAAGAAAAGGGGACCCATAGAGATAGGCGCCTGGGAAGATGATGAATGGCCTCCCCAGCGTATCATAGATTATTATGGGCCAGCCTCGTGGGCAGAGGATGGTACCTTTGGTTATAGAACCCCTATTTATATGCTCAACCGTATTATAAGATTACAGGCGGTGGTTGAGATTATTACTAACGAAACATCGCAAGCGCTCAATCTTCTAGCGAAGCATAACACCAGGATGAGGACGGCAGTCTACCAAAATAGATTAGCCTTGGATTACCTTTTGGCAGTAGAGGGAGGTGTATGTGGGAAGTTTAACCTGAGCAATTGCTGTCTTCAAATAGATGACGAAGGGCAAGCAATAGCGGAGCTTACTAGCCATATGGTTAAACTAGCGCATGTGCCTACTCAGGTATGGAAAGGGTATAATCCAAGTAGTTGGTTTGGTAGCTGGTATGAGTGGTTTGGAGGGCTTAAGGCAGTGGTAGGTGGAGTCCTACTGATTTTAATGTTGTGTCTACTCCTGCCGTGTCTTATACCCTTAGTAGTTAGGTCTGTGCAAAGCCTGATAGAAAATATAGCAGAGAGGAAGGCTGCTGCACAGATAATGGCGATTTATAAGTATAAGGCTCTAGATCAGGGAGAACCAATGCAGGAAGATGAGTGTTGAAGATTCACATCATAAGATAAGTCTGGTCTGGTTCAAGGTAACTTGCGGTGTATGCAAACTAAGGTTAAGTGATGCCTCAAGTAATTGTAAAATATCAAGAGGCATCAAAGGGGGGAATGTGGTGGAATCTCGGTAAAAATAAATTTAGTAGGCCGAGATTACCACGTGGCATGTGTACGTGCATATGCTGACGTATCGATCAGTTGGTTGCACGAGGCAAGATACGATCAGTAGTGTACGGAGCATGTGCAAGAATACAGGATGTAGTATTCCCCCTCCTCCATTGTGCTGGACAAGCCATGCGGTCAAGCAGGAAGTTAATTCTTATTTGTATTGATTGGTCAAGAGAATGTGAGGGTGGAGCTTAATATGGGAGGAGTTATGTGCCTATATAAGGAGCCTGCACTATTGTCCGGGACTCAGAACTTGTGGTATTTTGGTGACGCTAGTCCCTCTGAGTCCCGATCGGTGATCCAATAAAGAATCTCTTCCTTCCTGAAGAAACCTGTGTCCATCTCTCTGTGCTTCGCTTCCGTCAGTTTCTCCGGTATCAGTGTTATATAGTGTTCTCTTGTTTATTTAGATCCAGGGCTCCACTAAATCTAAATAAAATCTGGAATAAATAAGAAACAGAGGAGTCCCTTCAACTACTCGATCTGCATTGTGTAATGTCACTCCGACACTTCTAAACGTCCAGAGCATTGGGACATGCGCGGCCAGCCTACCTTTACGATCCATAATGTAAGCGGCCTGTGCGTATTATACTTAGAAGCTATAAGGCCCTTTGCAACGTTTCATAAATCTAACCAAAATGAATGTCCCCTTTAATAAATATAAATAGTACCCATTTTAATAATGCATAACCGAATTGTTTATTTTCTTGTTTTTGTGCACACTCACATGTGTCTATTTATATTGTTATCGCATTAATAAGTGCAAAGTCACATTATATCCACCACAGTTATGGTTAAGTGTTGCTAGACACAGACCTGTTCAGCATTCCTGTCACTGTAATCAATGCCTTAGTATGATCTCTTGCCTTAACATGCAATAAAAGCGTGTTTGGATTCAGAATTACATGCAGGTAAACCTCAACACCCCTTTTAATCTAAGCCAGGCTTCCCCAAACTCCGGCCCTCCAGATGTTGCTGAACTACAACTCCCATGATTCTAGGAATGAAATAGATCAGCTGAGAATCATGGTTGTAGTTGAGTTGTGGTTGAGTTGTAGTTCAGCAACATCTGGAGGGCCGGAGTTTGGGAAAACCTGGTCTAAGCTAATCCTGGGCAGCATTCTAAATAAGCAGCGGTAGAAACCTGTAATACTAATTAACCAACCTCAATCAAAATAACTACAATTATATAATAATAAAAGTAAGCCATATCATTGTCAAAAAAACTGTGAGAGCTGGTTAAGGAAAAAAGAAGCCATAGTATATAGGGATAAGTATATTTAAGGATAGGCTGGTACGAAATGAAAATCTTATAACCTTTTTAAAAACAATAGGTTCTTCTTCCCAAACGGGATTAACAGCATTTCCTTGGGAAGTTTTAGTTTTAAAAGCTTTCCGCTTCGTGTCAACAGGTAACCCAAACATGTCCACTTCAACGTAAGTGCCAACTTTTTTATCTGAAAGGAATTGTCCTGAAATGATCTGGAAGGAAAACAAAAAATATATTAATAAATGCAGAAGTTGCTAAAACAGTGGTCCTTAAACCTTTATTTTTTTTTTATCAGGAACTCAAGCTCTATACGTGACACTAGCTTGGCAGCCCATTCTTCAATTGGATAAACAAGTCATTGGCCCATTAAGTGTAATATAATTAAAATTGAGCTCCATTTTACAAAACACCTTAATTAAAATCTTCCCAGTATCATATGGGTCTCCAAAAGGCGATGAATAATGCTATTACAGTAAAAACAAACAAACAACAAAACGCATTTTGGCACTTGTTTTGGGCCAGATGAAAGTTATTCTTCTTCGTATAAGAGAGGATCGCATATAGAGGTTCAAAACCACTGCTCTAATAGAACAAGCTTGATACAATATTATAAAACTATGCTCCATAGGTTGTAACATTCCATCCATCCATCCATCCAGTAACAACTCTTTCACCTTCAGACAACATACACACTATATGTATCTAGTGATTTAAATGGGTGATTTTCACTATAAATGACAAAGACTGAAATTTTCTTTGTTAATGCTTGCATTTGCTTAATGCTTAATATAAAATTCTTGTATATTTTTGTACCTATTTTTTTTTTTTTGCAGGGTTTTGTGCTCATTATACACACAGGTATTATTCCCCCTGTTGATTCTACTGTATGCATAAGACAGCTCCACCATTAGTAATAGGGAAACCACACACTTAGCTTAAAAAAATTGCTAGTTGCTTGATGGTGATTACATGAAAAACAGCTTCCCCAGGAGACCTTCACAGAAGGCCTCCAGAAACCACAGGAGCATGTATACATATTGGAGAATAGCTGTCCTACAGCCTCACCCCCAATATGTATACAAGCCACTGTGGCAAGGCTTGTAGTGTAAGAAATGTATATGCAAAACTGCAATATTGTATATAACTTTCTGTGTATGTGACTGGTTTCACAACTTGTGGTCATCTACTTGATAACAGTGTGATAAGGATCAAAGCTTTCAGTTGCATTTTACAGCACCCAGCTAAAACAAAAGCTTCCATCCCTCCAGCAGTTCTCCTGCCAACCAGTTTTCCATGCATGTTATCAGAAGATTAGATTAATGAACATCTAGGTGTAACCATTGAAGTGTGTGTTTTCCCAAGCCATCCTGTCCAATCTACCCAGAAACCAACCCTAACTGGTCACTTCTTTCAAAACGTTACAGTAAAGCTTGAGGGAAGAGATCAAAGGGAAAGACGTGTGCAAAGACAGAACTCTCTGGAAAAATGGGGCTGGATAAATCACTTTTTGGGAGAGGAAAGGGATTCTGGGACTTGTAGTTAATGACAGCAAAAATCAGTCTTTAAAAGAACAACAGCCTCGGCATCTCTCCTCTCTTCGCTCTCTCTTTGTCTCTTTTGGAGAGGACAGCGCAGCAAGCACAGGTGACTGTCCCTACTACCAAGATGAAGGCGCAAGGGGAAGATCTTCATTTAAATATTTAAATATTGCCCTTTTATTATGTATCTTTTGGTTTTGGACTGTATTGGTTATAGTGTGTAATGTGTATATCCCTTTTTAAATCTGTAACAGTATCCTAAACCAATATTAGCAATACATTTTATTATACACTTGTGTTTGTGTCCTATTTGTCACACATTCCCTAAAAGAATATCCTTGTAAGAGGGTCATAATTTCTTCCAGTAGATGTCTACTCGAGTCATAATGTGGAGGGGGGCTAGGAAGGGGATCTGGTTCAGGGCTGCAGCCTCACGCCACCAATCTTCTGATTACATATCTGTCTGTTGGCACAGTCCTTCAGCAGGGAAGTGATGGGAATTAAATATTCAGGGCAAGAATTGTATGGGTGCAGCCCTTTTGTGCTTGAGCTGGTGCAGGTGAACTCAGAAATTATTAAAGGGACAGGAATGAGGTGGGACAGTGAGCTGATTTGGTTGTAGAACATACCATTTGCTTGTTATTGTTGGCAATAAATTGGCAGACCTCCCGTGTCACAATCTCAAGACTCAACTCGATCTACTCAATAAACTGCACTTATAGCTTAACATTATTTTATGATCAAAAAATAATTATTTCCATTATTCCCATTTATAAAAAAAAAAAAATCAGGCTTTGTCTGGCTGGCTACTTATACCTTTACAGAAAGAGTGTTTGCAACTATTCCATCTACAGTGGTTTCAGTAAATGGATCAAAGTGCTTGTCAGGTCGCCTCATAAACTCTGGCTTGAGTCTGTAGCCACATTTGCCATTGTATTCGTACATCCCCATATTCAGTTGCATAGAGAAATCTGTAAGTAAAGAAATAATCTGTAAACAATGTTATCACGGATTTGAAATTTGCTCAGACTTTGCACATGTTTACTCAAAATAGCTGAATTGAAAGGAAACCACTACGTTGGCTATTTTGGGTTACATGCTGGATGCCTTTTATTCAGGTTTAGAGAACAAAATTATTTACAACATTTCATTGTCAAGTCTTAATCATATAAAAGGCTTGACCTTGAAACGTTGTATATCATTTTGTTCTCCTGATCTTGAACAGAAGCCCTTGCTAGTTGCACTACTCTGTGAAGCCTTTGGAATTTGACTTTGAATACTTCTAACGGACTCTATTGGGTTCTCTGAGTGCAACACTACCTCTGGTATTTAATTATCTGATCATTTCACCTCAATTTCCTGTATAGCAAAAAAATCCCCAAATTTTAATAGCATCAAATAAGAAAGACAGCCGAAATATGTGCTTCTGCCTGTGAAGAGACTTAATACTACTGGGTGTTATTGTTCCTACGAAACCAATCATTTACCTGCTTATATCTATTTACTGTATAATTTGTCCCCAGAACAAATACCGTACATTAATAACATGTGATTGAAATGGTACTTACCTACTGTTTGGAAGTTAAGAGCCACCAATTGGCAACCGGCATTCCAGAAGACCTGAGGCATGTAGTTTGATGAATCTACTCTAGTTCCTTTAGGGTAAATTCGACTGAGCTGCATTTTGTTATATCTGGAAGGGGTTAGTTAAGTTTTTTTCCATTGCTAAATGAGTCACAGAAAATAGGTACAAGTATAGGTCAAATGATGACATCTCATTATTATAATGTATTAATTAAATAAAGGCATTTTGTAATTTTCCTTCACAATTCAAATCACACTAATTATTTTTGCTGTACATTTGTATAAAATTCGATTACAGAAACCCATTACTTCTTAGTCAGGTCTTCAACAGAAAAAGCAACATTTATCATTAACAATTTTATACCAGTACATGGAGTCAAATACTTTGTTTGTTACTGAAAATGAGCACAGACCTTGCTCTATCCCATCTTGGTGTAGGCTGCGACATGAAGCCTCCAGGACCTTCTGTACAAAAAGCGAGCTACAGGTCAGTGAAAACTTGATGCAGGGTTTATTTCACTACTCATTGGGATTGTAGCAGAATTTTCCCTCCCCCTGTTTAATTCCTTTTTATATATTCTCCTATTATGCACTCCACTTCTCTCCAAAGTAAGACGTGCTGAGCATCATGGGAAATTCAGTTAAAAAAAAATGTAGAAATTAGGAGTACCCATAACACTTCAAATGTTTGTGTACAACATTTTCAAATATGGTAATTCAGCCTACAGGTGCAAGTTTCTTAACCCCTTCAGGACCGGCCTGTTTTTGCGATGTTTGTACGTTAAGGACCAGAGCAGTTTTAACACTTTTGTGGTGTTTGTGTTTAGCTGTAATTTTCCGCTCTCTCATTTACGGTTCCCATACAAGTTATATATTGTTTTTTTCAGGACAAAAGGGGCTTTCTTTACATACCATTATTTGTATTATGTCCAATATTGTATTTAAAAAAAATAATAAAATATGGTGAAAAATTTAAAAAAAAAACATGTTTTTGGACTTTTACTTGAAAAATCTTTTACTTATCTACAAAAGCTAATGAAAAAACAGCTAAATAGATTCAAAATTTTGTCCCGAGTTTAAAAACACCCAGTGTTTACATGCTTTATTGCTTTTTTTTGCAAGTTATAGGCCTATAAATACAAGTAGGAAATTGCTGTTTCAATATATATATATTTTAAATGTATCAATAGTGACCTTGTAACACCGTTATCTGTCATAAATCCCCGAAACACACCTAACATGTACATATTTTTTTTAAAGTAGACAACCCAGGGTATTCAAAATTGGGTATGTCCAGTTTTTTTTAGTAGCCACTTAGTCACAAACACTGGCCAAAGTTAGCATTTATATTTGTTTGTGTGTTAAAAATGCAAGAAACGCTAACTTTGGCCGGTGTTTGTGACTAAGTGGCTACTAAAAAAGGCTGAACATACCCCATTTGCAATACCTTGGGTTGTCTTCTTTTGCAAATGGTATGCCATCATGGGGCTAATTCTCATTCCTTGGCTACCATACGCTCTCAAAGGCAACCTAACCAATCCGACAAATTTCAATAAAAAAAAAAAGTAAAATCAAGCCTTATATTTGACCCTGTAACTTTCACAAACACTATAAAACCTCTACATGTGGGGTACTGTTATACTCAGGAGACTTCGCTGAACACAAATATTAGTGTATCAGAACAGTAAAATGTATCACAGCAATAATATCCTCAGTGAAAGTGCTGTTTGTGTGTGAAAAATGCAAAAAAAATCACTTTCACTGACAATATCATCGCTGTGATATGTTTTACTGTTTTGAAACACTAATATTTGTGTTCAGCGAAGTCTCCCGAGTAAAACAGTACCCCCATGTACAGGTTTTAGGGTGTCATAGAAAGTTACAGGGTTAAACACAGTGCTAGCAAATTAAATTATCTGGACTTTCGGCCTGGGTTGGCAGGCAGGTCCCTCAAATTGCAATCATTAAAATTACTTAATTAGGTAAAAATATTACATAAATACACATGTAGAATTTTAATATATATACATATTTATATATTTGACGTCTACGTGTATATTTATGAAATTATTTATGTAATTATGTATATGGACATATGTATATTTCGTATTGTTTTTATTTATTTATTTATACATAGATATATATATCATTACATTCTAAGTATATTTTGATATAAATATATATATATATATATATATATCAAAATACTGTTAGAATAAAATTGCATATATAAATATTTTTTTATAATTATTAAAAATTATTTTTATTTTTTGTTATTTATTTTTATTAACATATTATTTGTATTTTATAATAATATATATATACCATATATATAGCAATTATATATATATTGTATATATTCGTGTGTAATTTAAATATAAGTGTATTTTTATATTAATATACGTATATATAAATATAAAAATACACTTAATATGACATTATATATATATATGATACATATACATATATTATATATAGATATAATACATGTATATATATCATATATATATACACATATTATTTATTTATTTTTACACTGATTTTACACTGGTTTTTTTTTTACTTTATTTTTTGGATTTTTTACTTGCAGGGAGACTGCCTGTCAGCACAGACAGTCCCCCTGCAGGCAGATACAAAGACCCCTATTGCGGTCATGTGATCGAGTGATCACATGGCCGTGGGGTCCTGATCTGCCGAGGGGGGACTGCCCGGGCAGACAGGCAGTCCCCCTGGACCGGGTGGAGCACTGATCGCCGCCGTGGGACCGACGGCGATCAGGTAAGTAGCCCCAGACCGTTATGACGGTTCAGGACCGTCAGCGGTCCAAACGCACGTTTTACCGCTGACGGTCCTGAACCGTCAGCGGTCCTGAAGGGGTTAAAAAGTATGCATATGATGTCATATTATTATTATTATTATTGCCATTTATATAGCGCCAACAGATTCCGTAGCGCTTTACAATATTTTGAGAAGGGGGATGTAACAATAAATAGGACAATTACAAGAAAACTTACAGGAACAATAGGTTGAAGAGGACCCTGCTCAAACGAGCTTACAGACTATAGGAGGTGGGGTATTAAAAACATTAGGACAGGAAATATCAAGTAGGAGTGAAGCAGAGCTGGAGGAGAGCAAGAAACAGGTATGTAAGGTATAGATTACTCTGGGAGGCCATAAGCTTTCCTGAAGAGATGGGTTTTAAGGCCATTCTTAAATGATTAAAGACCAGGAGAGAGTCTGATGGCAGTAGGCACGCTATTCCATAGGAGATATATAATTCTCTGTGCTCTGTGTATAATGTATGTATGTGAGGTTGTGTATAATGTGTGTATGTAATGGTGGGTGAGAGGATGCGTGTAAGGATGTGGGTATGTGCATGGGCGTGTGGCTTGGAAGGTGAACATGACTGATTGGCACGTGAATGTGGATTGTTTGATGGGTTTAGGTGATTTGCTACAAAACCCGGTGTGTAGAAATATGTGACTGAGTAGGTGGCTGCATGGGTAAATGAAACAGGTTGGGTGCCTGTGGCTGGGGGGAACATGACTTAATATGTGGCAGGGTGTGTTGTTAGATGGGGGGTAGGTGACTGGATTGGTAAGTGAATGCTGTTGGCTGTGTGGCTGGCTATGTGGGATTGTGTGGGTAATGATATGTGGCTGGGGCACGATGTGACAAGTTGGAATGATAATATGTAAAAGGCTGGTGGTATGTGGCAGGGGGAGTTGTTGAAAGTGACAGGTTGTGAGCATCTGACATGGTGTGTGCTGCGTGAATGTATTATTTTATCATAAATCGTTTCCTCAATCTAAATGCAAGGTTAATTTTACAACATATTATCATTTTTTTTTTCAGCTTAGAAGTTACACAACAATCATTCAAAAGGATTCTCTACGAATTCCACAGGAGACTTTGTTAGCTGCTCAAGACCTTTTGTTTCCACAAAGGAAGACATTTCAAAACTCTTGTTTCGTTCTGCAAAAAAGAAAGAAGAAAAGATAGTAATACAAATTAGGAGGCGTTATCACTGGAAAACTGTGCACCAACGAATCAGAGTAAAACTGAGAATAAAAGCCTTCAATAACTCAAACCCAGGTGGAACCCGCCACCATTGTAAGAAGTCAAACCATTTTAAAGTAGAGCAGAATGACTTCATACCTGGGGTTAGGTGGGCACCTCTTCGTGTCTCCAGTAAGGCTGTCAGAGATCTCAAGGCTGCGCAAAACTACTGACACCATAACCACTACAGTGCACTGTATTGGTTATGGTGTTTGCAGTGTTCCGCTAAGTACAAGTACCAAACATGAGCAGATTATTGCAAAGGACAATGCTTAATGCATTTATATTCTCTGTATTTTTACTAGTTTCTTTCAAGCACCTACATTTTTCTGAAGCTTGCGTTAGGAAAATCACACATACATAGAAAAATATCTCCATCTTAATGTTTCCTTAATTGTTTGCTGAACTTCTTCGAAATAGTATCAACTGCATTAGTAAAAAAAACAACAACAACAAACAGCTCTCTAATGATTTCCATGTATCCAACGTGAGCTTTTTTCAAGTTTCCCTTTCCCGTACCCATTGCAAGGAGCAATTTTAGGTCTCCTGACGTGTCTCTCCAGAGGTTGCCAGTACTCTTATCTCCTATCATTGCCACTGCAACTACTAATCTCCTGTCACCAGTAAGTGAACTTGATCATTAGTGGACAGCTTCGTCGTACATAATGGAAAAAGTTGTCATCGGTTAAACTATAACTGGTTGGCCAAGTGGTAGATACCCAACTTTTACAAACCAAGATTTTGATGATGTTTTTAGGTTTTTCATTTCAACAGCTTTTCAATATAATTTTTTTAGATTTTGCAGAGTGTACAGTAAATTTGACGAGCGATGTGTTAATTAACATATGTCAATTGGTATATTAACCCATCTACCCCTCACAAAATCACCAGATTTGCCCTTGTTCACTTATTCTAGTGAAGGTAACTTAAGGCCTCTTCCTCAGTGAATTGGATCAGATTCAATCAGATAAACTATTGTAATAAAGGACCAGTTTGGGTACCATAACAACTTCATTGAAAAAAAGTTGCTATGGTCCCTGGCGCTGACTCATCTTAGGGGGTTAAACCGTTCCTGAACAATTACCAGGTTTAGTAAAACAGAGCAAAATATATATATATATATATACATGTATGAACAAAGTAAAAATAAAAAAAAGTTAATATATAAAAAAATAGAAAGGTAGATTATAGTTCAAGCAGTTCAAAAAGTCCCCATCGCCCCTCCCCCATCACACTTTCACCTACCTATTATAACCTTCACAAAACACATTAATTGCTGGATTATCTGTTGGCATCTATCCCAATAAAAGAGAGACGAGTGAGTATGAAATATGAAATATATCAAATATGTCAGCCTGACTAGCGATTGCCATTTCGACCCAAGAAAGACATCTTGGAGGAATGTGTAGGGAGTGAATTTTATATCCAGCTGAGTGCTTTGTACCTACATAAGGTTCTCTCCAGCCTGCTGTTTATGTCACTGTGACAGCTAGTAACCGGCATTTGGTTCTACTTAACTGTATTTTGAAAGTCATTGTAGCCCAGACAGAAAACAGATGCAGCTCGAATGGAACTTGTAAAGTACTTAGAATGTAGTATCGTAAAGTGCTTTGCTGGTGTCAGTGCCCACTGTTTAATGCTAATGAACACATTGTCACACTTCAACATATTAATATAAAAATGCTTAGTTTATGCCAAGTTAAATGATTGTGAGTTTTAACCCATCAAGGACCAACGATGAACTATGCCATCATAACATGTTTTTTAGAAAGGTAATACAAAGAGGAACAGGAACAGCCAGCAATATACAATCCACATATTTTATTCACCCTCTTAGGGATATTAAAATCTCAACACACTACCTACGCGTTTCGGTTTACAACTTTATCAAAATGACACAATTGTAAAACAAAACGTGTAGATGGTGGCGGTCAAGTTTTATGTTTGAACCTTTGGAGGCACCTCATTTCTAATATGGTTGCACTATTTTGTTACGTGATTTTAAAAGCCCTAAGGGGTGAATAAAGTATGCAGATTTTATATTTCCAGCTGTTCCTGTTCTGGTTTACTTGGTATTATGACCTTTGACTTATCTCGCCTTTTTGAACTCCAGAACACTGAGTACTTGAATGGTGCACTGGGGTCGGACTGAACTACTAGACAGGGATTGTATTGGCATGCAACATTTTTGATGAACTAGGATTTGAGGTGTTTTTTTTTTATTATTTCTTACATTTTCTTTGTACATGTAATTCCAAAATAAGATGCCGTACTAATTTAGTAACTGTATGAAGCTGCCAAACTTAAATGAGCAGGGAATTCCACACTGGCCTAATGTCATTAGAGATCCAACTGTGATTATAGGAGTAACAATTGTTTCTTATGGGGTGACTTCTACATTTGCAGAGATTTGTTTTGGACTGAACTGTAATTTGGCCGAATTTAGGCTGATCTGGTGTTTGTCTGAATTCCGAGGCGAAATGTTACTGCAAACTGCACAATGACAAATGACATGTTTTTGGGGGGATGGGGGGTATTCTGAATTAATCCCATGGCACCCAAATATATGACTGATCAGAAAAAAAGAAGATTGATGGCTAGGGGCTGCTAAGTATTGATTGTTATCACAGATCACGTGAGAAGTTAAAAATAAAGGGAAACAGGTAAGGGTAGAAAAATATCCATATATCATTTTATTAAAGACACGGAGGCTCATATTATGCATAACTCTTTCTTTATTTCCTCAGCAGCAAAGATAGAGGAATATAAATATTATCAAAAAATGAAAGAAAAAACTGTTCAGGCATAACAGGTAGCCAATCACATAATAGAGGAAGTAGCTATATAAGTCCTGTGTCTCCCACAATCCCCCTCTTTCTTTGCTGCTTCCTCAGACAGCTAAGTATCTTACTTGAGCTCTCCTACTTATTGCATTTTGTGTTGTGATATTTACATGTGTCTTTACAGTTATTGCTTATAGCTGTTATTATTATTATACTATCTGTAATTGGTGTTTGTTATTAACTGCATCGTTGGTGTATTTGGGTGTTCCCCCCTGGGACTTTGCCCGCCATCGCGGGCTGTGTTTTTCCCCTCCCTCCCGTCCCTGTTCTCTCTGCTCGCTTTTCAGCGTAGTTACTCTGCCGCAACGGTCCTCTTTCTGCGACTGCGGCTGAGTGTGCTCGTTCCCCTCTCACGGGCTGCCCGCGCGGGTAGGTGCACGCGCCCCTTCCCCTGCCGGGAGCCGGTCCGCGAGCGCACTCTGACACGTGCGGCGGCCATTTTGGGCGGTCACTCGTATCGCCCTGTCCTGCCGTGCGGTCGGTCCCTGTTCTGCTCCGGGTTCCCCTGCTACACCAACGATCGGGTTATAATCCGTTTGCTGTTCTGCTGGGTTAATACAACCCATTTCTGGTATTTTTCTTTAGGTTTGCCTTAGTGCAGTTTTCCCCTAGTGCCTACCGCCATTATGCAGGATAATAAGGATGGGCCTACTGATCCCTCTGGGGATTTCCCTATAGATAACCCTGAGGGTACTATGGCCTCTCAGGAGTTCCAGGCCTTATTAGAGGCCACTATGGCGTCCTCCCTTCAAAAGGCTATTGCCTCCGCTATGGGGGCTGTTTCATCCTCCTTCACCCAGCCACTTCACCCTGTGTTTTTGCCTTCCATGGCTACCCCTACCCCCCTGGGTGTGGGGTCCCCTTCCCCTGCCCAAACTGTGCCGGGTGCCCGTAAGGCGAAGGCAAAATCTCGACATATCGGCTCCCACTCCTCGATGCAGGCCTTGCCTGCCATGACTGACACGCCTCTGGCGGTCGCAGATAGCGCGCATCCCACGCGTACAAGAGCCCCTGGCCGGGCTAAAAAGGCTAGGTTGTGGAAACGGGCTAGAGCCCTGGATAATGGGTCGGATATCGACCGGAGTGTGGAAGATGATTCCGATATTATGGAGTATGACTCCTATGTTGAGGGCGAGTCAGGCGAGGATCAACCCCCTACGGGTGTAACCCCTTCTGGATCCTCTGCCATCCCACGAGGAAAAGTGCCAGGCCCCACTGGGGATGATAATAAAGGGCTTTTAGACCCACAGGGTAACTCCCTGTTCGACCCAGACGACCTACGTCACCCGAGGTCTGCTGAATGGGTCCCTCCGGACCATATCGCCCAATATGTGGCTAAACGGATACGCACACCTCTGTCCAAGGAAGGCCGCAATAAATT
The DNA here is from genome assembly GCF_036172605.1 of Pelobates fuscus. Classification (NCBI taxonomy): domain Eukaryota; kingdom Metazoa; phylum Chordata; class Amphibia; order Anura; family Pelobatidae; genus Pelobates; species Pelobates fuscus. The sequence goes on along the minus strand of NC_086318.1, from coordinate 417,932,810 downwards.
GCGCGCCGAATGCCCACGGCCTTCCCTCCCTGGCGCTGCCTGTAAGACCCCAGACGTTGATCCTCAAATTGCCCAATTTTTAAATAAGTCTGGGTGGAAGCCTAAAAAGTGTCTTGATCACTCCCTGAAAGGTGCCAAGACAAAATTCTAGATACGCTGGGCCCCCTGTCAAAGCTGTACGAGCTTCTTGACGCCGCTCGTAATGGTGACTCAGTTCTGGATGTAGATGTGGCCATCGGGTGGGTCCAGCGGGCTATCTGCCTTTTAGGGAATGCTAACACGGCCATGTCCTCCGAGCGACGCAAGGCAATTCTCTTAAAAATAGACCCTAAACTGGCCGCTATGACCGTAGCTGAACCTGACTCAGCCGATGAGGGGATGTTGTTCGGCACATCCTTTGTGAAGGACATGGGATCCTATGTCAAAACCTTTACGGCTATCAACAAGGCGCAGGCAAATATGAAGCGCGTATTTGCGCCCAAGGTTTTCGGTGGGGCCGGGTATAGCAGGAACCGTCCACCCGGCCGTGGTTTCCGAGGCTCGTTCCGTGCCACCAGAGGTTCCTTTTTCCCCTCTCGAGGGTTCCAAGATCCGAAAACGCCTCCCTTCTTTCCGGCAAGAGGGAGATCGTGGGGCTCCAGATACCCCCGTGGTGGGTGTTCGGGCAGACGCCCTTATGGTGAGTACCCTTTCTTCCCCTCTCGATCAGGTTCGGGTGGCGGGGAGGCTGGCCTTATTCTACCTAAGGTGGGCAAGTATAACCTCAGATGCTTGGGTTCTGCAAGGCGTAAAGGGTTACCAACTGGAATTTGTCTCCCTGCCTGTTCAAATTTCTGCCCCCAGGGAATTGTCTCTCCCACAGGAGCAAGACGCGATGATCTCCGCAAAAGTCGGAGAGATGTTCTCGAAAGGCGCCATCGAAGAATTGCCGTTTGCCACCCTAGGCTTTACGAGCAATCTCTTCCTAGTGCCCAAGAAAGGGGGCGGAGTCCGCCCAGTGATAAATCTTCGCCCTCTCAACGCCTTCCTACGCTACCAGCATTTTCAGATGGAAGGCATTCATTGTCTCAGAGACCTGCTGAGACAGTCGGATTGGATGGCCAAATTGGACCTGAAGGACGCGTACTTCACGGTTCCAATAGCGGTAGAGTCCAGGGACTACTATTTGCACTTCACTTGGCACGGACGGCGTTGGCGTTTCACTTGCCTGCCGTTCGGTCTCTCCTCGGCTCCTTGGTGTTTCACCAAGGTGATGAAACCGGTGGTGTCATACATCCGTACCCGAGGGGTTCGCTTGATTATTTACCTGGACGACATCTTGATCAGGTCCCAATCATTGGAATGCCTAAGATTGCATTTGGACTGGACAGTCAACCTTTTACAGAACCTGGGCTTTCTGATCAACTGGGACAAGTCAGTCCTGACCCCCGCCCAGTCGATGGAGTTTTTGGGGTTCCAGGTGGATTCCGTACGGCAGTTCCTGTACTTGCCGGAATCCAAGATGAAGGCCATCCAAAATGAGCTTCGTCGAGCTCTTCGTGCTTCGGACCTATCGGTTCGGCAGTTGGCAAGGATCATCGGTCTACTGGTCTCCTCCATTCAGGCGATATTCCCAGGCCCTTTACATTACCGGGCCCTCCAGCGGCTCAAGGGGTCACACCTACGTTCGGGTCACTCCTACAAATCTCGGATATGTTTGGACGAGGAATCCAGAGACGAGCTGGTATGGTGGCTAGCTCACATGGAAGCCTGGAAAGGAAGGGCGATTTTCGGTTCCATTCTGGACGTGATCATAGAATCAGATGCCAGCTTACACGGCTGGGGTGCTCGTTGTGGCGACGTTTCCACAGGAGGCAGATGGTCCGACGCAGAGAAGTCGTTACACATCAACTGCCTGGAACTTCTGGCACGAGCCTTTGCGATTCGCAGCCTTACCCCTGGAAGGGCGAACTGTTGCGTTCTCCTCAAGTTGGATTCGAGATGGACCTATTCGCCTCTCGCCTGAACACTCAATTGCCGAAGTTCTACAGTTGGAGACCGGACCCGGCGGCTGTGGCGACGGATGCCTTTCTTCAGGAATGGCCGCCGGGCCGCCTATATGCCTTTCCTCCATTCAACATGATTGCTCGCACAATCTCGAAACTGGTTCGACACGACTGCTGTCTGGCTCTGATCACCCCTCTGTGGAGATCCCGTCCGTGGTTCCCTCGACTGATGGAATTGTCCATAGACTTTCCACGTCTATTACCGAACTTTCGGAACCTCCTTCTGGATCCGGATTGGAACTCGCACGAGTTGGTTTTGCGGCACCAGTTGCCCCTGGTAGCGTGGTTCCTTTCAGGGGACGCTGGGTTGTCCCTGACGTTCCACAGGCAACTCTCTTGCTCCTCGATAACGCCTGGGCTCCGGGCACGCGATCAGCTTACCGAGCTGCATGGAGGTCTTGGTCTGGTTGGTGCATGGAACGGGCAATGGATCCCGTATCTGCCCTTCTCCATTTGATCCTGGAGTTTCTCACAGCCCTGTTCGACTCGGGTAAGGCGTACAGAACTATCAATGTTTTTTGCTCGGCCATATCTGCCGGTCACGGCGGTTTGGAAGGTTTACCCGTCGGCAAACATCCTTTTGTATGCCGCCTTCTCAAGGGTATTCGCCTCGGCCGTCCGCCTAGGTCGCGTTTTTCGGCCTTTTGGGACGTCAACATAATGTTGCGGTTCCTGTCGGCGTGGTATCCTAACCATGACTTGACCCTTAAGCAGCTATCCTCCAAGATGGTTATGCTGCTTTGCCTGATCTCTTGTAAGAGAGTCTCCGATGTCAGGGCTCTTGACTGGGGTGCCTTTGTGTTTACTCCCGAAGGCGTTACTTTCAACATATCTAGGAGGACTAAGTCGGCATCCAAATCCTTCGTATATCCTAGATTCTCGGTATGTCCGGCACTATGTCCGGTGGATTGTTTGAAGGCCTATCTGGATGCTACGCGAACGTTGCGTTCGTCGGACCGACACCCCCTATTCATTTCCTTTAAGGCTCCTCATCGGCCGGTTTCGACACCGACGCTAGCGCGTTGGATTCGTTGGCTTTTATCCCTGGCGGGTATAGACACGTCTATCTTTACACCTCATTCTGTACGAGGTGCTATGGCCTCGAAGGCATCCTCAGTTGGTTGCCGTCTGGAGGACATAATGCGCGCAGCGGACTGGTCCCGAGAATCGACCTTCAGGGATTTCTATTTCAGACCAATTGAACACATCGCATCTCAGGTGATAGCACAGCTTTGAACTTGCATAATATGAGCCTCCGTGTCTTTAATAAAATTCCCAGATTTTACTAGTAACATGACGTAAAGTCATGATTTTATTAAAGACACGGAGGCGAGTATTATTCCCTCCCACCCTCCCGGTGTGGATTTGGGATAAGAGATGCTTCGATACTTTGCAGGTATGTTTTCAATTAGGTCTGTATTTGGATCACGTATTTATATCATGTATTTTTATCATGTTTTGGATGATTTTGAAGGTTTTATGCTGGTTTCTAATTTTTATATATTTTCTATTTCAGAATCCAGTTTTATGTATGACTCCTCACGGTTTTGTTTGGTAAGTCTACAGTTTTGAGTTTGGAAATTACCATATTTTTCTATCTTTTTTAGCTTGAAGTTATCACTTTGTTTCCCGTTTCCTGTTTGGATCAAGTGGGACATCGTTTCATCTTACCTGGTCTTCGGTTTCGCAAGAAAGAGGGGGATTGTGGGAGACACAGGACTTATATAGCTACTTCCTCTGTTATGTGATTGGCTGCCTGTTATGCCTGTACAGTTTTTTCTTTCATTTTTTGATAATATTTATATTCCTCTATCTTTGCTGCTAAGGAAATAAAGAAAGAGTTATGCATAACACTCGCCTCCGTGTCTTTAATAAAATCATGACTTTACGTCATGTTACTAGTAAAATCTGGGAATTATATATTATATACTTAATAAATATGCAATAAAGAAATATAGATTTTATTTACGTTTTTTCAGTATATTAGTTACTGTTTCTCACTTTTTGATTTGTGAATCAAATGGTGGAACAAATTTCCTAACATTGTATTGTAAAATATGCACACAATATTATATGATGTGTGCAGCATTAAAACCACCTGTCTAATATTATGTAGGTCCCCCTCACTACAGCTATGATGTATTGAGGCATGGACTTCACAAGACCTCTCAATGCATCCTGCAGTATCTGGCACCAAGACATTAGCAGCAGTTCCTGTAAGTCCTGAAAGTTGCAAGGTGGGGCCTCCATGGATTGTATTTGATCAGATGCTCAAGTGGATTGAGATCTGGGGAATTTGGAAACCAAGACAACACCTTAAACTCTTCCTCAACAATTTTTACAGTGTGGCAGGGTGCATTGTCCTGTTGAAAGAGGCCACTGCCATCAGGGAACACAAATGCCATACAGGGGTGAACGTGGTCTGCAACAATCTCTAGGTAGGTGGTACGTGTCAAAGTAACATCCAAATGAATGCCAAGGTTTCCCAGCAGAACATTGCCCAGAGCACATGACTGCCTCCGCTGGCCTGCCTTCTTCCCATAGTGCATGTTGCTGCCATCTCTTCCCCAGGTATGCGGCTATCCACCTGATTTTAAAGAAAATGTGATTTATCAGATCAGGCAATCTTCTTCCATTGCTCCATGGACCTCTTTTGAAGCTCATGCCCTCAAGGCACTTTTGGTCATCATCGGCAGTCCCATACGCAAAAAAATAAGATGAACTGTGTGTCTTGTCACCTTTCTATCATGACCAGCATTAAGTTTTTCAGCAATTTGAGCTACAGTTTCTTTTGTTTGATCATATCAGAGCCTTTACTCCCCACATGCATCAAAGAGCCTTTGATACACATGACCCTAATTCCAGCTCACTGATTGTCCTTCCTTGCACCACTTTTGGTAGGTGCTAACCACTACATACCAGGAACACCGCATAAGACTTGCCATTTTGGAGATGCTTTGACTCACTCGTCTAGCCATTGCTATTTGACCCTTGTCAAAGTCACTCAGATCTTTTTGCGTGCCCATTTTTCCTGCTTCCAATACATTAAATTCAAAAACTGACTCTTCACTTGCTGCCTAATATATCACACCCATTGACAGATTCCATTGTAACAATATAATCCAAGCCTATAAAGCACTGAATGATTCTAGCCCCTTCTATATCTTTTCACTGATCCATGAGTATGCCCCTTCTCGGTCTCTTCACTCGGTCCATGACCTTCTCCTGTCCGCTGCTCGCACCCGTATGGCCAACTCACGCTTGCAGGACTTCTCCCTTCCTTTGGAATAGCCTGCCTACCACCATCACACTCTCCCCTAGTCTTCAATCCTTTAAGAAGAGCTTTAAAACCCATCTCTTTAGGAAAGCTTATAGCCTCCCAGATTAACCTCTACCTCACATACCTGTCTCTTGCTCTCTCCTAAAGGGCAGCACTTTACTCTCTCCTCCAACTCTGCTTCACTCCTACCTTGATGATTGCTATCTCCTGTCCTATCGTGTTTTCTACCCCACCTCCTATAGAATGTAAGCTCGTTTGAGCAGGGTCCTCTTCAACCTATTGTTCCTGTAAGTTTTTGTGATTTATTGCTAAATTTTCTCCTCCTATAAAGTGTTATGGAATTTGTTGGCGCTATATAAATGCCAATAATAATAATAATAATAATAATAATAATAATAAAAATGTTATTCACTTCACCTGATAGTGGTTTTAATTTTGTGGCTGATCACTGTATATTCTGCAGCACACTGATTGGCCACAGTTTGGTTTGTTCTCCTGATTTGATTCCCAAACTGAAATCTGGCCAAAATTCAGGGGTCCCAAAAGATTTCTATCTTTGGAAAAAGTATTTGTCAGAACTGAATTTTCTCCTCATGCACAAGTTTAAATACTTCACCAAAATAGGGAGTTATATCGAGTTTTGTAAAATTGCAGACTAAAATTTTTCAACTCGATTATTTGGTCTTGCCACCTGGATGTTTGCTTGCATCAGCTCATCTCAACACCATGTTTAGTTATTTAGCCATTGACCTTATTTATTCCAGAATATGGTGTCTCTGTATTGTCTTACTCATTCCTGTCACAGAGCATCTGGGGTTTCAATGTAGCATTTATAGGTATTGACCTCAGCAAAGGGATGCAACATCCAAATTATTACTTAATGTGGTTCTATCATGATGAAATAAAGGGGTGCCCCAACAACCACAGTTTATTGTAATTGTTATGGCATTAGGAGTCTATGAATACAGAACCTCCAGATTTTCTCAAACTGTTTATGGACAGTTCAAAAACAAACAAAACAAACAAATTTTGCAGCTGTCAAAGCCCCTTGCTACTATGATATATTTCACATTTCAATTATATATCAGAATATGGATGACAATCATTATTATTATTTTATTATTTATATAGCACCAACAAATTCTGCAGCGCTTTACAGTTGGTGGATGAACAAACATGTAGTTGTAACCAGACAAGTTGGACACACAGGAACAGAGGGGTCGAGGGCCCTGTTCAATGAGCTTACATGCTAGAGGGAGTGGGGTAAAGTGAAACAAAAGGTAAGAAAAGTATTAGACTAATGACAGCTGCAAGAGAGGAATCAGTCGGGAGCAATTAACAGTTGATTTGATACGCTTTTATAAAGTGGGTTGTTAATGATTTTTTGAAGGAGCGGAGACTGGGTGAGCATCTAATGGAGGAGGGAAGCAAGTTCCACAATAACGGTGCAGCCCTCGAGAAGTCTTGGAGGCGAGCATCAAAGGTGGGAGTACGGACAGAAGATAGACAAAAGTCTTCAGCAGAGCGTAAGGGCCTAGACGGGACATACTTGTGTATTAGTGAGGATAGATGGGTGGGATCAGCATTATATAGAGATTTGAAAGCAAGAACCAAAAATAAAGGCGCAAGTTGGGAGCAAGACCACTGAGAAGTGGATTACAGTAGTCAAGGCGAGAAAGGACAGTGGAATGGACCAGCACCTTAGTCGCATCTGGCATTAAGTAGTGTCAGGTGCGCTCAATGTTTTTGAGATGGAAGCGGCAGGATTTGGCGATCGACTGAACATGAGGCGTGAAGGAGAGGTCGGAGTCAAAGAGAACACCTAGGCAGCGAGCCTGCGTGGTGGAGCTGATGGTAGCACCACTGACTTAGAGGGAGACAGACACAAGAGTAGCAACACTTGAGGGAAGAAAGACCAGAATTTCAGTTTTGGTCAAGTTAAGTTTAAAGGGACACTCTAGGCACCCAGACCACTTCTGCTCATTGGAGTGGTCTGGGTGCCAACTCCCACTACCCTTAACCCTGCAGCTGTAATTATTGCAGTTTTTTTATAAACTGCAATAATTACATTGCAGGGTTAACTCCACCTCTAGTGGCTGTCTACTAGACAGCCACTAGAGGTCACTTCCTGGGTTCTAGCACAGGAAACCTGTGCTAGAGCGTCGCTGGACGTCCTCACGCTGTGTGAGGACCTCCAGCATCGCTCAAAACCCCATAGGAAAGCATTGAAATGATTTTTCAATGCTTTCCTATGGGGAGACGTAATGCGCATGCGCGGCATTTCCGCGCATGCGCATTACGTCTCCTCGGCCGGTGGGCGAGATCAGTCTCGCCCACCGGCCGACGCAATCACTGGGAGGAGCGTCGCGGAGGCGGAGACAGCGGCGAGGGACATCGTCGCTGTCCCAGGTAAGTCACTGAAGGGGTTTTCACCCCTTCAGTAACCGGGGATTGGTGGGTGGGAGGGAGAGGGACCCTCCAGTGCCAGAAAAACAGATCGTTTTTCTGGCACTGGAGTTTCCCTTTAAGGAAGTGGGCCACCATCCAGTTAGAAATAGCAGAGAGGCAGTCAGAGACACTAGTCATAAATTGCAAGCTCTGGGGGTTAGCTGCTCTCTTTGTTCTTAGCCTATTGCCAGGGCCGGACTGGCCCACCGGGATACCGGGAAATTTCCCGGTGGGCCGTCGGCACCTGGGGCCGGGCAGGCAGCTGGCTGACCTGCGGCCGCAGAGGAAGCTCTTCTGGCGGCCGAGGGGGTGTTGGCTGTTCTGTCTCTGCTCCCCCACCCCAGCGCGCCGCTTAATGAGACCGGGGCCGGAATATGACGTCATATTCTGGCCCCAGTCTCATTAAGCGGCGCGCCAGGGAGCAGAGACAGAACAGCTCCCTATTCGTGCCACCAGCCGCCTGCCCTGCAATCAGCATGCCGCCCGGCGCCCGCCTGCACAATCTCTTGGCCGGTCGCCCACTGGACCCCATAGGTAACAATAATGTGTGAGTCATGTGCCAGTTAACCACCTAATAAATGCTGTACAGGGGGCAGTGCCATGGGACACACACAAACACCTCATTATGCACTCTAACATTTACTGGATTAGTGTGGCTCTCCTCCTGCTCAGCGCGGCACAACTGCGCCATGTCTAAAATATTGGAAAAAATTGAAGTATCTGTAACCAACCGCAGGGATAGAGGGTGGATAAATGCAATCGGCTGATTGAGTCATAATGGTGAAAAAGGGAAGAGTCTTTATATAAAAATGTTTTTATCTGGATGCCTCCCTCTACCCCCTCCATGTGTCCAATTCCTCCCTTTACCCCCTCCATGTGTCCAATTCCTACCTCTACCCCCTCCATGTGTCCAATTCCTCCCTCTACCCCCTCCATGTGTCCAATTCCTCCCTCTACCCCCTCCATGTGTCCAATTCCTCCCTCTACCCCCTCCATGTATCCAATTCCTCCCTCTACCCCCTCCATGTGTCCAATTCCTCCCTCTACCCCCTCCATGTGTCCAATTCCTCCCTCTACCCCCTCCATGTGTCAAATTCCTCCCTCTACCCCCTCCATGTGTCCAATTCCTCCCTCTACCCCCTCCATGTGTCCAATTCCTCCCTCTACCCCCTCCATGTGTCCAATTCCTCCCTCTACCCCCTCCATGTGTCCAATTCCTCCCTTTACCCCCTCCATGTGTCCAATTCCTCCCTTTACCCCCTCCATGTGTCCAATTCCTCCCTTTACCCCCTCCATGTGTCCAATTCCTCCCTCTACCCCCTCCATGTGTCCAATTCCTCCCTCTACCCCCTCCATGTGTCCAATTCCTCCCTCTACCCCCTCCATGTGTCCAATTCCTCCCTCTACCCCCTCCATGTGTCCAATTCCTCCCTCTACCCCCTCCATGTGTCCAATTCCTCCCTTTACCCCCTCCATGTGTCCAATTCCTCCCTCTAACCCCTCCATGTGTCCAATTCCTCCCTCTACCCCCTCCATGAGTCCAATTCTGCCCTCTACCCCCTCCATGTGTTCTATTCTGCCCTCTACCCCCTCCATGTGTTCTATTCTGCCCTCTACCCCCTCCATGTGTCCAATTCTGCCCTCTACCCCCTCCATGTGTTCAATTCTTCCCATGTGTCCAATTCCTCCCTCTACCCCTCCACGTGTCAAATTTATCCCGCTCTCTCTTTCCATATGTCCAAATTTCTCCATCTCTCCCTTTCCATGAGTCCAAATTTCTCCCGCTCTCCCATTCAATGTGTCCAAATTTCTCCCGCTCACACAATCCCTGCAATCAGCATGCCGCCTGGCGCCCGCCTGCACAATCCCTTGGCCGGTCGCCCACTGGACCCCATAGGTAGCAATAATGTGTGTCATGGTGTGTCTGTCTGTGTCATGCAATGTGTGTCTGTGTCATTGTGTGTGTGTCTGTCTGTATCACAGTGTGTGTGTGTCTGTCACGGTCTCTCTGTGTTGTGGTGTGTGTGTGTCTGTGTGTCATGGTGTGTGTGTCTGTCTGTGTCATGTAATGTGTGTGTCTGTGTGTCACGGTCTGTCTGTGTTATGGTATGTGTGTGTGTCTTTTTTAAGGTGTGTCTCTGTCATGGTGTGTGTGTCAGTGTCACGGTCTGTCTGTGTCATGGTGTGTGTCTGTCATGGTATGTGTGTGTATATGTGTGTTTTAACTCACCTTTTTTTCCCCCCACATCGTGCTGGTCTCCCCTCGACTGGCCCCGCCTTTATGGCTGAGATCATCAAGCTTGATGATCTCAGCCAATCCACACTGACTGTCACTAGGAAGCAATGTAAACACCTCTAAAGAGTCGGTGTTTACATTAAAAAAGCTTGCAGGGACAGGCTATAGACACCAGAGCCAATACATTAAGCTGTGTGTGTGTGCGCGCCTGCTAGTGAGTGGGCTTGCTTGTGTGTGTGTGTGTGCATGCCTGCTACTGAGTGAGCTTGTGTTTCTATGTCAGTGACCTTATGTATATCAGTGAGATTGTTTGTCTTTGAGGCTGTGTATCAATCAGCTTGTGTCAGTGAGATTGTCTGTGTCTGCATGTGAGTATGCTTACTGTATAATTAAAAATTTTACTCTGAAAGGACCAATATTTTATATTGGAAAAAGCAATATATATATATATATATATATATATATATATATATATATATATATATAATCAATCATCTAGGGTGGCAAGACATAGCCTTACATATTACATGCAACAATATATGGCGCAATGACTTATGGGGCTGGCATAGATTTTTTTTCCAGGGCTGCTTTGTATCCCCAGTCCGGCCCTGCCTATTGCTATCCAGATTTGAACTCCTTTCTGACTTATATACCACTTGATACATATACAGTTTAGATCCACTAGCTAATAGGTTATTCCCTAATTTCAACTTTTAGACAAAATATGCAAAATTAAAACATAATTGATGTGACAAATGTTTCAGCTCAGTATATTTTTCTAAAAATGTGAACTTGAACTTCCAACATTTCACATTTTAGTGAGTAATGCTGAGCATGCACATTATAAGAACATAGAATTCATTGGCATATTTGAGATTACTTTTCCTAATGGCTTAATTGCCTCTAAGGATAGAATGGAAGATTTACACAATTAACTTTACTGACATAATGAATCACCCTGAATAATGGATTGCCATTAAAGATTTAATCGCTACATTTTAGAATTAACACTTTTTAGAAGGCAGAAATCAATGCCAGTTCAGTTCGGTTGATTGGCTGCTCAGTTAAACTCTGATTAATGAGTTGGTCTCTTCTTTGTAATCTGATCATATGCTAAATAATGAAAGCACATACGTTTCACTGTGATGGCAACAAATAAACGAGTTTGCTCTGTGCTAATTATCTTTCACTACACATTTATATGTATAATTGCATTGTATTGTATTCTTTGTAACCGCTAATCACACACAAATTAGCTTACAGGTATATTCACTAAACTCTAGGGAATTTAAATATTGAATGGCAAACTTGAGGCTAAAATAAACAGAAAGAAAATTCTCAAAAATTCTCTAACTCAGCTACAGTTATAGCTCAACTATTGTTTGAGCATAAATTTTGCTCTTCGAATTTCAATATTCTACAGTTCAGAATATATTGAATAAACTCCAAAGAGTTATGGTGTTGCTTCAATATACCATATATGCAGTAATAACAAGGAGAAGGAATGAGAGTGGGAGAGTGTACTTTCACTATCAGACGTATAACTGTACACTGATTAGCCACAACATTAAAACCACTGACAGATGAAGTGAAAAACATTGATTATATTGTTACAATGCCCCCTGTCATGCAGTGGGATATATTAGGCAGCAAGTGAACAGTCAGTTTTTGAATTTCATGTGTTGGAAGCAGGAAAAATGGGAAAGCAAAAAGGTTGGAGTGACTTTGACAAGGGCAAAATAGTGGTCGCAAGATCACCTCTAAAATGGCACGTGTTGTTGGATGTTCCCGGTATGCAGTGGTTAGTAGCTGCCAAAAGGAAGGACAATTGGTGAAGGTCAGGGTCATGGGTGCCCAAGGCTCATTGATGCACGTGGTGAGTGAAGGCTATCCTGTCTGCTTCGATCACTCAGAAGAGCTCAAATTGCTGAAAAACTTCATGCTGGCCATGGTGTAAAGGTGTCAGAACACACAGCACATTTCAGTTTGCTGTGATTGGGGCTGTGTAGCTACAGATCGGTCAAAGTGCCCATGATGACCCCTGTCCACCGCCGACTGCGCCTTCAATGTGGACATGAGCTTCAGAATTGGACAATGGAGAAATGGTCTGATGAATCACATTTTCTTTTAGATCAGGTGGATAGCTGGGTGCGTGTGAGTCATTTACCTGGGGAAGAGATGGCAGAAGGATGCACTACGGGAAGAAGGCAGGCTGGCGGAGGCAGTGTTATGGTCTGGGCAGTGTTCTGCTGGGAAACCTTGGGTCCTGACATTCATGTGGATGGTGCCAGACCACATGCATGTTTAGACGTCTTGTGGAGTGCATACTCTATGCATCAGAGCTGTGCTTTGTCAGGGGCCCCCAAATTTCTGGTGGCAGCCCTGCTTAACATGAGTGCATCATTAGACAGACTTGCACTGTGCTACGAGCACTTGGACTAAGAGCAGAGCGCTGTAACACTGTGCACATGCCCAGCCCTAAATTGGACAGCCAGCATGATTGGCAGTCAGCCTGGCATGCATTCACACGCAGATGACATGCCCGTCTTTCGAGCAGATCTGCTCCCTTTCCAAGTGGTTCTTTGCATTGGGCCAGCCTATACTGTCCCTATTTGCATACCTTTGTATGTTGAGAGTTCCTTAGACCCTGTAGCCAGAACCAGAACCGGTCTCTCCCAACTTCCAGTATTTCTCCAGTAAGTCAATTATTTATGTAATCAGGAAGAACAACAGTATTTCTCCAGTAAGTCAATTGTTTATGTAATCAGGAATTGTAGTTCAACTAACAGCTGTATTGTGTAAATACATGATAGTGGGACTTCAACTTCCAGGATCCCTTGCTCCACTTATGAAACACTGTTGTTTTGGGATTTATGGGACAAAGTCAGCATTTTAGGAAGAATGCCATAGAACCTCAGTAAACCATCCTAAATGGATGGTCACTTCTTTGATCAGTCTGCCATTGAAGGATATATAAACCTAGGAATTTAATGTAGATTTAGCAATGTCAGGCTGCAATGTTTAGAGTGACCATTTAAGGAACACCTATAGAATAATTCCATCATAACAATTGTGTAATGAATGTCCAACTAATTGAGGTCAGAATAGGTGTACAGAGTTCCTGATACTAAATAAACAGGACATTATATGCCATCTGCCGCATATGACACCATACATCATTTGTCATTTTTAGGGGTTAACCTCTATTACAGCTTCATGCTGCTAACCTCATGGATAAACTACACAGGGTTAAATTCCACAAGCTCAAGGGAAACTCACTGGCAACGTCAGCGTGGGAAGATTCCTCTGAGCTGAGTCCTTACAATCCCCAAAATATAGCATCAGAATAAATCATATGTATTAAATAAATAAAGGGATACAATAGAGATAGGATAGTTAGCAGGGAAGGTGATGTTATGTGAAAAGGGAAAATATTTTACAAGATTAAAGGTACACTGTTAGCACTGTAACTGTTTAATGTTATTGAAGTGGTTATAGTGTCTGCATCTTTCTCTCCAGTGTTTTTATGGGTATAACACTAAAAAGGAGTCCCCAGTAGCCCATCCCCACAGTGATACACAGACTAATGAGGAAGCAGGAGAATGTCAGCTGACTACTTTCAGCCAATCATGGTGCCCATTTAGGGATGGCTTGAAGAAAGAGTGTAAAAGTGGTTATAGTGCCTGTAGTTTCAATTTAAAAAATATATTTTCTTTTATCCACCATCATGACACTGGAAAATATATTATTTTTTGAATGAAGATGAGATTCATGTAAACTACATATAAGCTACTTATAACACTTTTTTTCCCAGCATGACCGCTTCATGCACAATGTTTGGGGAACAACAAAACAGGAACGGCAGACAGGTGAGAATTATGGGAATATTGAGCTCGATAAAAGAGGTGGAGCCTGTTTAAACTCCTCCCTTTCTCAAGCATTGTCAAACGCAGGAAAAGTCCCACTTTGTCTTCTGTATTTTGAATGAAGACAATCAAAAATGAAAAAACAAGACACGATTTACAATGAAGGGAAGAAGAGGATTCTTATTTAAGAAAGGTAAATATGGCATGACAGTGTCACTTTAAGGTTAAAAGCAAGCTTTAAAGAAGATTATCTTATATCGTCCAATGTTTAAAATGAACAAAGAGGGGCACTTCAATTTCAGGGGTGTGAATGGGTGTGGCCAGGGGCGGGGCTGTTCTAAGACATTTTTGGTTGCCTGCTAATAACAATTTATGCAACTAAATGTAATTTAGAACGAGAACAATGTATCGTATTTCCACAGACTGATTTCTAGACATATTTATTGTAGTTTAAAGACACATTACTGGGAGTATTATTACTGTGGAGCTCTGTTATACACTCAGACACTTTACTGGGAGTATTATTGCTGTAGAGCTCTGTTATACACTCAGACACATTACTAGGAGTATTATTGCTGTGGAGCTCTGTTATACACTCAGACACATTACTGGGAGTATTATTGCTGTGGAGCTCTGTGATACACAGACACATTACTGGGAGTATTATTGCTGTGGAGCTCTGTTATACACTCAGACACATTACTGGGAGTATTATTGCTGTGGAGTTATGTTATACACTCAGACACATTACTGGGAGTATTATTGCTGTGGAGCTCTGTTATACACTCAGACACATTACTGGGAGTATTATTGCTGTGGAGCTCTGTTATACACTCAGACACATTACTGGGAGTATTATTGCTGTGGAGCCCTGTTATACACTCAGACACATTACTGGGAGTAGTATTGCTGTGGAGCTCTGTTATACACTCAGACACATTACTGGGAGTATTATTGCTGTGGAGCTCTGTTATACACTCAGATGCATTACTGGGAGTATTATTACTGTGGAGCTCTGTTATACACTCAGACACATTACTGGGAGTATTATTGCTGTGGAGTTATGTTATACACTCAGACACATTACTGGGAGTATTATTGCTGTGGAGCTCTGTTACACACTCAGACACATTACTGGGAGTATTATTGCTGTGGAGCTCTGTGATACACAGACACATTACTGGGAGTATTATTGCTGTGAGCTCTGTTATACACTCAGACGCATTACTGGGAGTATTATTGCTGTGGAGTTATGTTATACACTCAGACACATTACTGGGAGCATTATTGCTGTGGAGCTCTGTTATACACTCAGACACATTACTGGGAGTATTATTGCTGTGGAGCTCTGTTATACACTCAGACACATTACTGGGAGTATTATTGCTGTGGAGCCCTGTTATACACTCAGACACATTACTGGGAGTAGTATTGCGGTGGAGCTCTGTTATACACGCAGACACATTACTGGGAGTATTATTGCTGTGGAGCTCTGTTATACACTCAGACACATTACTGGGAGTATTATTGCTGTGGAGCTCTGTTACACACTCAGACACATTACTGGGAGTATAATTGCTGTGGAGCTCTGTTATACACTCAGACACATTACTGGGAGTAGTATTGCTGTGGAGCTCTGTTATACAGTCAGATACATTACTGGAAGTATTATTGCTGTGGAGCTCTGTTATACACTCAGACACATCACTGGGAGTTTTATTGCTGTGGATATCTGTTATACACTCAGACACATTACTGGGAGTATTATTGCTGTGGAGCTCTGTTATACACTCAGACACATTACTGGAAGTATTATTGCTGTGGAGCTCTGTTATACACTCAGACACATTACTGGGAGTATTATTGCTAGGGAGCTCTGTTATACACTCAGACACATTACTGGGGTATTATTACTGTGGAACTCTGTTATACACTCAGACACATCACTGGGAGTATTATTACTGTGGAACTCTGTTATACACTCAGCCACATTACTGGGAGTATTATTGCTGTGGAGCTCTGTTATACACTCAGACACATTACTGGGAGTATTATTACTGTGGAGCTCTGTTATACACTCAGACACATTACTGGGAGTATTATTGCTGTGGGGCTCTGCTATACACTCAGACACATTACTGGGAGTATTATTGCTGTCGAGCTCTGTTATACACTCAGACACATTACTGGGAGTATTATTGCTGTGGAGCTCTGTTATACACTCAGACACATTACTGAGAGTATTATTACTGTGGAGCTCTGTTATACACTCAGACACATTACTGGGAGTATTATTGCGGTGGAGCTCTGTTATACACTCAGGCACATTACTGGGAGTATTATTGCTGTCGAGCTCTGTTATACACTCAGACACATTACTGGGAGTATTATTGCTGTGGAGCTCTGTTATACACTCAGACACATTACTGGAAGTATTATTGCTGTGGAGCTCTGTTACACACTCAGACACATTACTGGGAGTATAATTGCTGTGGAGCCCTGTTATACACTCAGACACATTACTGGGAGTAGTATTGCTGTGGAGCTCTGTTATACAGTCAGATACATTACTGGAAGTATTATTGCTGTGGAGCTCTGTTATACAATCAGACACATCACTGGGAGTTTTATTGCTGTGGATATCTGTTATACACTCAGACACATTACTGGGAGTATTATTGCTGTGGAGCTCTGTTATACACTCAGACACATTACTGGGAGTATTATTGCTAGGGAGCTCTGTTATACACTCAGACACATTACTGGGGTATTATTACTGTGGAACTCTGTTATAGACTCAGACACATCACTGGGAGTATTATTGCTGTGGAGCTCTGTTATACACTCAGACACATTACTGGGAGTATTATTACTGTGGAGCTCTGTTATACACTCAGGCACATTACTGGGAGTATTATTGCTGTGGGGCTCTGCTATACACTCAGACACATTACTGGGAGTATTATTGCTGTCGAGCTCTGTTATACACTCAGACACATTACTGGGAGTATTATTGCTGTGGAGCTCTGTTATACACTCAGACACATTACTGGGAGTATTATTGCTGTGGAGCTCTGTTATACACTCAGACACATTACTGGGAGTATTATTGCTGTGGAGCTCTGTTATACACTCAGGCACATTACTGGGAGTATTATTGCTGTGGAGCTCTGTTATACACTCAGACACATTACTGGGAGTATTATTACTGTGGAGCTCTGTTATACACTCAGACACATTACTGGGAGTATTATTACTGTGGGGCTCTGCTATACACTCAGACACATTACTGGGAGTATTATTGCTGTCGAGCTCTGTTATACACTCAGACACATTACTGGGAGTATTATTACTGTAGAGCTCTGTTATACACTCAGACACATTACTGGGAGTATTATTACTGTGGAGCTCTGGTATACACTCTGACACATTACTGGGAGTATTATTGCTGTGGAGCTCTGTTATACACTCAGACACATTACTGGGAGTATTATTGCTGTGGAGCTCTGTTATACACTCAGACACATTACTGGGAGTATTATTACTGTGGATCCCTGTTATACACTCAGACACATTACTGGGAGTATTATTGCTGTGGAGCTCTGTTATACACTCAGACACATTACTGGGAGTATTATTACTGTGGAGCTCTGTTTTACACGCAGGCACATTACTGGGAGTATTATCGCCGTGGAGCTCTGTTATACACTCAGACCCATTATCACTGGGGGTATTATTACTGTGGAGCTCTGTTATACACCCAGACACATTACTGGGAGTATGATTGCTGTGGAGCTCTGTTACACACTCATTCACATTACTGGGAGTATTATTACTGTGGAGCTCTGTTACACACTCAGTCACATTACTGGGAATATTATTACTGTGGAGCTCTGTTATACACTCTGACACATTACTGGGAGTATTATTGCTGTGGGGCTCTGTTATACACTCAGACACATTACTGGGAGTATTATTACTGTGGAGCTCTGTTTTACACGCAGGCACATTACTGGGAGTATTATCGCCGTGGAGCTCTGTTATACACTCAGACCCATTATCACTGTGGGTATTATTACTGTGGAGCTCTGTTATACACCCAGACACATTACTGGGAGTATGATTGCTGTGGAGCTCTGTTACACACTCAGTCACATTACTGGGAATATTATTACTGTGGAGCTCTGTTATACACTCAGACACATTACTGGGATTATTATTACTGTGGAGCTCTGTTATACACTCAGACACATTACTGGGAGTATTATTGCTGTGGAGCTCTGTTATACACTCAGACGCATTACTGGGAGTATTATTACTGTGGAGCTCTGTTATACTCTCAGACACATACTTGGAGTATTATTGCTGTGGAGCTCTGTTATACACTCAGACACATTACTGGGAGTATTATTGCTGTGGAGCTCTGTTATACACTCAGGCACATTACTGGGAGTATTATCGCCGTAGAGCTCTGTTATACACTCAGACACATTACTGGGAGTATTATTGCTGTGGAGCTCTGTTATACACTCAGGCACATTACTGGGAGTATTATCGCCGTAGAGCTCTGTTATACACTCAGACACATTACTGGGAGTATTATTACTGTGGAGCTCTGTTATACACTCAGACACATTACTGGGAGTATTATTACTGTGGAGCTTTGTTATACACTCAGACACATTACTGGGAGTATTATTGCTGTGGAGCTCTGTTATACACGCAGACACATTACTGGGAGTATTATCGCTGTGGAGCTCTGGTATACACTCTGACACATTACTGGGAGTATTATTGCTGTGGAGCTCTGTTATACACTCAGACACATTACTGGGAGTATTATTACTGTGGAGCTCTGTTATACACTCAGACACATTACTGGGAGTATTATTTCTGTGGGGCTCTGTTATACACTCAGACACATTACTGGGAGTATTATTGCTGTGGAGCTCTGTTATACACTCAGACACATTACTGGGAGTATTATTGCTGTGGGGCTCTGTTATACACTCAGACACATTACTGGGAGTATTATTGCTGTGGAGCTCTGCTATACACTCAGACACATTACTGGGAGTATTATCGCTGTGGAGCTCTGGTATACACTCAGACACATTACTGGTAGTATTATTGCTGTGGCGCTCTGTTATACACTCAGACACATTACTGGGAGTATTATTACTGTGGAGCTCCGTTATACACTCAGACACATTACTGGGAGTATTATTTCTGTGGGGCTCTGTTATACACTCAGACACATTACTGGGAGTATTATTGCTGTGGAGCTCTGTTATACACTCAGACACATTACTGGGAGTATTATTGCTGTGGAGCTCTGTTATACACTCAGACACATTACTGGGAGTATTATTGCTGTGGAGCTCTGTTATAGACTCAGACACATTACTGAGAGTATTATTACTGTGGAGCTCTGTTATACACTCAGACACATTACTGGGAGTATTGTTGCTGTGGAGCTCTGGTATACACTCAGACACATTACTGGGAGTATTATTGCGGTGGAGCTCTGTTATAGACTCAGACACATTACTGAGAGTATTATTACTGTGGAGCTCTGTTATACACTCAGACACATTACTGGGAGTATTGTTGCTGTGGAGCTCTGTTATACACTCAGACACATTACTGGGAGTATTGTTGCTGTGGAGCTCTGTTATACACTCAGACACACTAACAATACGGAGCTCCTAGAAAAGAAGGACATTAGAATAGAAGAGAGGGACAGAGGGATTTGGGCTGATAATAGGGATGGTTCCTCCTAAATAGGGACACTTGGGAGAATAGCTATCTGTAATGACAAGTTAGAATGATCATATTAACAGCCTGAAGCCTATTGTGTCTCCATTGAGGATATGGCTACATTCTTATCACTCTCGCTCACATGTCACTTGCAGTGTTTTTTTACTGAAGTCCGAATTGTCAGAAATTCACATTTAATTAAAAAACAATATTTGCACTGGACATAATCTCTATCAGCATGCTTCAAGTTCCCACTTGGCCTTAAATTTAAAATTCACTTTGAAATCCTTTCAATTCTGAGTTTAGTGAATAACCCTCTTCATATTTTGCTCTCTTTTTTTTTTTTTTTTTTAATTCTTTATTTATGCGTGCTTGGTTTAGCAAGTTAACAGAATCACACGGTAACAATGGTATGACAATTTGAGCGAAACAATGAAATGGTGTTAACATATATGACAAGGTAGAAAGCACATTTTTATAATGCAAGCAAGTTGGATGACATACCCGGGGTCTACAAGGTTGTGACAGGCATGGTGACATGTACGTTAATCCCCTGGTGTACTACAAGTGTGAGATTGTTTTGCTCTCTTTTTTGAAATCACAGTCTCACAGTGAGCAGCAAGTGACAGCACTCACATGACAGCACATCGGTATGCATGTTTATATTTATGTTTTTATTTTAACATCTGTTGACTGGCCAGGGATGTAGTTGTTTCTAAAGTAATCGGCGAAGGGCTTGGGATCTCTGGTTAAAAAGATATTGGATGGTATTTCCTTAATGATATATAATTCTCAAAAAAAAAAACAAAAAAAAAAAAAAAAAACAACAACAAAACCCCCCAAAGCAATGAAAAATGATGTAACCAATACTTGACAACATTTGGATCAAACTTTTTCCTACTTGAGAATATATACAGAGTTTTTATTAAAATTAGAATTCAAAGTAAATTTCAAATTTAGCTGAACTGAAAGCATTGGTGACTTAGAGACTTTTCCCAGTTTGGCTAATTGCACCTTAAATTTATAAATGTTCAAATTTAAATATTCACTAGATAGTATTCTGTGATGCGATCCCTGCATTATGCAAAATACATGTGTATCCAGGAATCATTAGATACTGTCTGTAATCAGCAAACTATTTTCTATGCATGTTTCATCGATGATCTGATTTATTTTTATATTGAAGGGTACGTGAGAGGCCCTCAATACTATGATGTCACTTGTTATTTGTTTGGTTCACGTATAAGTTAAGCAAAATTGAAGTAAGTTTCTTTGATTTACATGAGTTCATCAAGGATTACAAACTTGAATACATAATGTCTAAAAAATCTTCTAAGAAATTCTTGCTTTATGTCCAAGAGTTCCAACCCATAACATCTGAAAATATAGTGGCCAAATTTGACATGTTTACAGGAATAATTCTCAACTGGCTAAGAATAAAATCATTATTATTATTATTATTATTGGCATTTATAAAGCGCCAACTTCTTCCGCAGTGCTTTGCATATACAAAGGGGGAAATGTAACAATAAATGAGACAATTATAAAATTGGTTGATGAGAATCCTTCTCAAACAGCAGTCTAGAGGAGGTGGGGTATAAAAACACAATAGAAATTGCAGAGTGGGGGATAGTAACCAATTGACAAGGTGGGGAAGCAGCAGAACTGGAAGGTGAGAGTGGAGTGTGGCCGTTTAGAAGAGAGCAAGAGACAGGTTTGTAAGATAGAAGTTACTTTGGGAGGCCATAAGCTTTTCTGTAGAGATGGGTTTTGAGGGATTTCTTAAAAGATTGAAGTCTTGGGGAGAGTATGATGGGGATAGGCAGGCTGTTCCAAAGAAAAGGAGCCACCCACGAGAAGTTCTACAAGTGTGGGCTAGAAGCAGTGGACAGAAGAAGATCACTAGCAGAGCGGGGACCCACTAATTAGTGAAGCCATATAGTGGATGGTAGAGTTGTTTAAAGCTGTACAGGTCAGGTTTATTATTTCGAATTGACTTCTATAGGGTACAGGAAACCAATGTAAGGATTGACAGAGGGACAAGGTGAGATTCAAAATCAAAGCATGGAGATGTTCCCAAAAAGTCTAAAAAAATAAATCAAAGCAAGATATTTAGGGTTGTGCAAGACATGATTGTGTTCAATATGAAATATGGACTGGACACTTCTATGATACACACTAGGAATTCAAAATATGCCCATAAGAGTGGTTGAATTACAGGGATGCTTTAACATATGCTAGCTGACACTTGCTTCCAACCTCTCTCAAATATGGTTTCTATACAGTGAGGGGACCCATAATAATAATAATAATAATGCCTATTACCGTTTTCCTTTTGAACCTGTATACTAAGCAATGTGCAACAAGTATTGGATTTTGCTAACTGAATTTGTGGACCTGCGAAGCCCTTTACTTCTTTGTTTCTGTTTTATACAAAAACAAAACGAAAAACAAGACATAATAAAAACCTTACACAACAAAAATCTATATTTATGGAAATATGGACTGGAATTTATGATTTAATGGTAGCTTTGGTCACTGACCAGCAAATTCTTATCATTTTTAGCACTGCCACTGTGGCCCATAAATCACTCTGTTTATGAGGTGCTACTCTTACAACTGACTAGCACATTAGCCCCTTCCAGATATTCCCACCACAACCCGCAGGCCATCTATTTAGTTCTCCAGTATTCTGACATTGTTTGCACCCATCACTCACTTTTCGATGCCTCGAATGACTCAAACTTCACTGGTTGAATGTAGTTAACCAAATTGGACATTTCTTCTGTGGCACTGGCCTCATTCCCAGCAGTGCCCTGCAATGAGATAGCATAGGGATCAATAATTACAAGTGTTTCATTTATTTCCATGTGTTCTTTCAGATAGCAATGGCATATACAAATCTCTGTATAGTTAGTACAGTTAATAGATAAAAATACAAATCAATGTCGATACAATACAATATATCAAAAAGTCTATAGAAACATTTGAGACAAGCTGATACGTGGGACTTTTTTCAATGCACACATATAATTTATTTTATTTGCTAAAGCGTGAATTCTTGGGATTTCCGTGGGAATTCAAAATGACAGTTACATTTGAGGCCACAATATGCAAATTTCGAAAATTTACCAAATAAGCTATGTTTCAACTTGGCTGTTTTGATGTAGAATTCCCTTTGAATTCTTGACAATTTACACCTTAGAAAGTAACCCTTAATAGCCAATTTCTGGCTATGTGAACCATTTCAATGACAGATATTTCACTTGCTTATAAAAGCTCACCGTAAGGTTGCAATGTTGTGGAATTTACATAGGCCCACCACTGAAGGGGTGTGTCTGTCAGCCTGGCGTCAAGCCCCCTATATACAGGACCATACAGAAATCACTGCATGATTCTAGTGCCAGCCATGCAAAGCTTGTGAGTCTAATTATGCACTGTGCTACCAGGTGTTGCGGTCACCGGCCCGCTGAGCCTCACGGCCGTGCCCGACCGGCACGACCGCACCGACTACACGAGCTTACCTGCTCGTCGGCAAGCCGGGAACCGCGCACGTAGTTCTTCCGGGCATCACGCCCGAATCCAATATGGCGCCGACCACGTGGTCGCGTCTATGGATAGCCCCGCCCCCGAGAATTATACTAACGTGTGCGTGACGTCACGACGTCAACGCACACGCACGTTCTGGGGTCAGAGGTCGCCCTCTGACCAATCATAGCTTAGAGAGGGGTATTTAAACCCCTAATTCACCCCAGTACTTTGCCATGTCGTGGTTTCAGTTTCCTGGTTCCCTGAAAGTGCTATTCTCGTGTTTCTGATTTCCTGGTATCCTGATCCTTGGCGTTTCCCTGGTTATTCTGATCTCTGGTTTCCCTGACTTGGCTTGTCTTATCGGTATTGAGTATTTTCTGGCTTCCTTGACCTCGGCTTTCCCTTTGACCATTCTCTGTCTCTAGCGTATTAGTCCGGCCATTCTAAGGTCCGGTTTACGCTCTATCCTGTTATTTTCCTTTTCTTACGTATGTATATGTTTACATAGTTTCTGCGTGCTGGACCACATTACTAGTCGTGACACCAGGGGACAGTTCCTTGGTGTCCCGAATGCGTTATATCAGCGAATTAAATCAGGATGATGGAACAAGAACCCTAAATTGTGACAGTTGGATGGTCGGCCAAAACTCTTTAATGCAAAGCAGTTATTTTGTAGTTTTTAACTAAAATGCTAATTGGAATGCTGCTCCTTACACAATACTTCCCAACACAGTGAGCTACGAAATTGTGCAAGGGGTGGGCAGACTTAACACCAGGTGAACCAGCTTTGTGTGAATGATACCAGGCTGATTGACAGTCTCCACTCAGGATTGACCATTCTTGGTCCTAGTGTCCTCAGCACAGCGTGAAAGCATCTAATGATGCGCAGTGATGGCTGAGGTTCATCCACATCTGGACACACCAGGAAATCAAAAATTAAAATCAAGAAAACAGAATAAGTGTCCAAAATGGGGCCATTCTAGTTCCCATTACCATTCTAGTTTTAGATCTAGCCAATCCAAAATTGATTTTGTGAAAATACCTTCTATCACCCCATCATAACATATCTCACGTAGAACCTCTTCTAACAAATCCTGGAGGTTGCATCACTATTAATTAAAGAAAAAAATGGACTCTTCACTAGAAGTATGCTGGCAAAGTGTTATAAGAGTTATAGAAGTTACAGTCTAGAACCAGTCCTCATGGCCCACAAACAGTCCAGGATTTATGTATTTCCCTGTTTTATTCCAATAGAGATAGTAACAAAACCAGGACTTTTGGTGGGTCTTGAGGACTGGTTTGGGAAACGCTGGTCTAGAAAGCAATACATTATCAAGCTATGTGAGTAATCATGTGACCTCATGCTATAAGATAATTTATGAGAATTATACTCTCAAGAAACCAATGGACTTTGACACCTGGGAACTAGAATGTTCCCAGACATACCAGTTCCAATCCAAAATTTCATGTGCCAGCTTGGAATTAAATATTAGCAATTTTTATTTTATAACATTTGTAAAATATTTAAAAATACTTTTTCCAATATTGCCTCTCATTACAATTCAAATTTCAAATGTTCTCTATTATAGTTACTAAATTCCACAGTTAATTTATTTTGCCAACTCTTGTGTATTTTTTCTGTTCTAATTGTGACTCTGGATGAATTATTTATATAAAAATTATATTAATTAATACATAGAAATAGTTCTGTGCATGTTCCCATGCAATACAATATTTACCATGTATTTATGATTTAATTTACTAAACTGAGAGTTGCAAAGATTGAGTAGGAGAACTAGAAGTTTTAAAAGCAGAACTGTAAATATAGCTGAACTGGGGAAATATTGGCCTTGGAACACTGCAAAGATCATAACCATTACAGAACACTGCCAGCCCGAGGCACAAATGAAGCCAACATGGCGGCACTCCACGGAGGCTGTTCTGACTTTTCTGATGACCTCTCAGGTGAGGAATACCTACCGACCCACACTACAGGACGTCCCTCACCACCGACTAACGCCCCACAAGACTCCATGCCAGTGACAGTGGCGATCCTTCAGCAAATGCTAACTGACCACCACAAGGACTTCCACAAGGAGATCACTGCACTGAGGGGAGATCTAAAGGGGGTGACAAACCGCCTAACCACCATAGAGAACCGAACCGAAACGCACACTGAGGACATAAGGGAACTCAAACGTACCGTGCAGGAGCTGCAGCTGCGGCTACGCTCTCACGATCACCGCATGGGCGAGAATGAGGATGCCAGGCAGCATAATAACCTGAAACTCAGGGGGCTCCCAGAGGGCGCCGCAGATGCGGACCTACCACAAACCATCAAACGCCTGCTCGCAAGGATACTGCCACCGGCACAGGCTGAGCACATCCGCCCAGAGCGCATTTTCCGGGTCCCCAAGTCACCAAAGGCGCCCACTGGATCAACCAGGGACACCATAATTGAATTCCAGAACAGCTCCGACAAGATGGCGATATTGGACGCCCTGCGGGGTAAGACGCCTCCACAACATGAGGGCAAGGATCTGCATTTCTACGCAGACCTCTCCAGTAACACCCTATCCTGGAGACGGTCCCTCCAGCCACTCACCACCATCCTCCGCCAAAAAGGCCTCAGCTACCGCTGGCGGCCGTCTCACACCCTCGCGGTCCAACAGGGACCTGAATTACATCACATACGAGACTTAAGTGACGCTGCGCCACTCCTGTACTCCCTAGGCCTAACCATGGACTCCCTCAAACCACCAGGCCAGCAGAGCCAATCCTCCCCGCAACATCGATGGGACCCAACCAGGACTGTCCCGTTTGTCCCACAAGGCCTAACTCCGGACTCTTACGCTACCATCACCACTTGAACGGAGACGGGTGACCGCATGGACTGCCGGTCCCAACAACCAGCACGCATATGGAGGTTGAATTCTAAAAGCTCAATCCAGCACTCACGACCACTGAAAGCCAACTTCAACACAATCACCACCCCAGAGCTTTATCCAGGGTTGGCACACAAGGAACAGAGACACCTGGACTGAGCAGTACTGCACCCATGGTGTGCTACCCTAATCATAGACCCAATTATTGTTATGTTTTTGTTCTTTATATTGCATGGTATTAATTATGCCTCACTTAGCAAATTGTACCCACTTATAGTTCTAATTGTTTTAGTTACTTGATAACCGCATGTACCCAACTATGACCACCCATAAGCCATAATTAGGTTTTCACGGTCGACCCCATTGCCCTTACCTTCCGCATACTGGTCACTATGATGGTTACATATCATCTGACCTAACTTAGGGCAGACTGATTAGATATAACAATGTGAATTCATTCCACCATCAGCACATCACCTACATGCCTCAAGGACATGGGTCTCCATCCCGCAATAGGTATTGAGATGCTCTATTATGTCCTTCTACACCAAGATGCACATTTATGTTACAACCTTAAGTTATTTTTGACGTTTTCTCTTTTCGTTTCATATCGAGGGCCAAAAGAGCCTTAGACTTCTTCTTAGCTGCTGACAAGAGGCAAGGTGCATAGTACTCTACACAGGGGCAACCTAGGGATTAACCGAAAAAGCAACGATACTCAACCAGGCTTACATAGATAGTGCACTTTAGAACACGTTAACCTTACATACACACCCCACTTACAAGCTAACTGACTAGCCTGTTACAAGTGTACTAGACCAGCTCACACTAAAGAAAAGCCACGAATGCCGCTATAAAAAGTAGCCGGTACCAAAACTAGCCTGAATACTCTGTGCTCTGTAATATCAGCGTAATTTACAAACAGCTTTCCTTTTGGAAATGTACAGTTAAGCCAGGATATAAGTCTTAAATAGATTACTCATGTACCTGTAACGTTAAGCTTGATTATATATGTTAAAATGTACATAATCAGAAGAAGCATGCTACCAACGCTATCTCCAGCTCATGTTGAATACCTAATTTGTTTTCTCTCTAACACAGACATAATCGACTAGCCTGTAAAATTACTACCTAACAAAAATGCGTGCAGTGATCGCATATGCCTCGAATCTGTTAATATGTGTATCTTGCAAATCTTGTTACTGCTGTTGGGGCATTACAAGAAAATGTGTTAATCTTTGCACCACAAAAATAAAGAATAAAAAAAAAAAAAAGAACCAGGATCTCATATCCATGTGTAAATTAAATACCAGTCAGAATTCCAGAATTCCAGCTCCCAATTCTAATTCTAAATAATTCCAGATACCCCTCCACTCACATCATAGGATCATCCAGCCAGATAAGATCTTTCTGTACCATGTTCAAAATAAATGAATTCCTACCCTACGTGCTACATGTAATGATGCACTGACCCCCTATGATTCCTAATCCTTGTTTTGTTTTCTTGCCACCAAAACCAGCCTGATACATAGTTTTGAGCTGAATCCTGCCTATCAGACAGTTGCACTACTTTAACCATCTACATTGTGCAGATCACACATCTACATCTATACCTGGAGAGGGGAGGAACAAACTAATCACTTCACATTGACCACCTACTTTCACCACCAAGACCAAATCTCACAAGGTTCAGCCTGAGACAATCTGACCGGCCGATTTCTATTTTTTTTGGTGGGTTTTCTGGTGTATGTATTTTATTCCCTTGTGCATTGTGGTAGCTTTTTGATAAAGAGTGAGATAGCAAAATAGTCAACAATTAATCATCGTGACTAATGAAAGCTGTTTTATCATCTACTGCTGCCAATAACACAGGGTCCTTTCTGTGCTGGAAGTTATCCCATAAACTACCATGTCTTTTGGCGTAATTCCTAGAAGGTGACACATTTTTATTTTGCGTGGAGAAAACAAAATGCATTGACTTTAACATATTTAATGCACTTCAGTCTTTGGATGGTCATAGACCTACTTTCAGATATCTTGAACGGACAGAGAAATTTGTCACGCAACCTAAAATTCAATTTTAATTGACACAATACTGCCCTATCTATAGTACAGGAGATACAATTTAAACACTAGAGATAATTTCACCTTAAAATCTCATGACACCCAGAAAGGGAACCCTATGGAGTGTTTGTCAGGACGTGGAATAGATGTTTAAAGCATATTAACAATTGTGCTCATGTAATTCTAAGCTGAGTTGAGTGGATGAAGAAAGGTTCACAAAGGCTTGCTGGTGATGAAAGAAATGGGACACTATAGTGTGAATTTTAAGAAATTCAAAAGTATATATTACATTTTGTCCAGTACAGACAAAATTAGAAAATAACCTGAATGTTTATTCACAATTTGGCTGTTTTGGCAAGAAAGACCCTGCTTTTTCAGAAGGAGGTGACCAACCCTGATAGGATTAATGGTAGGAAGAGTGGCTATTTAAGTAAATTATGGGTTTTACAGGTAATTCATTTGTTCATGATGTTGGCTTACCCTGACTATGTGTTTTCTTCTGTGGATGCACAAAACATTGTACAACCCTATGTCACATGTAGCCTTAAAACTAAACTACAAAATAATTTTCAATTGTTATATATATATATATATATATATATATATATATATATATATATATATATATATATATATATATATATATATATACTCTTTTTTACAGCATTCTGTAGAAAATCATTTGGTGCCCCTTGCAGTGGAAAATCCATTTATTGTACAAACACGCCTTACTTCATCCATTGAAGATTTCTTACAGTCATCATCATCATCGTCATCCTCTTCTTCACTTTCGATTTCTGCTTCACCTGGAAAAAAGAAAAAAAAAATTCATGGATTCTTAGTGGTTCACTGCGTGAGATGGAATGTGAAGGTGGCCAATTATATAAAAATCTACAAATCACTAAATTATCTGAACTGCATCAGGTCACATTCGATTAGCTTGAAGGAAGTTAGGTAGACTGGCTTGAATGAAATCCACAACAATTAGCAAATTAAACGAAGAAACAAATTTTCCCACCAGCTGCAGGAGAAACACAACAAAATGAAATCAAAGGAACTGGACCCCTAGATTCCCATCAAACTAGAAGATCTGCCATAATGTCCCCCTATTCCCTCAAACCATTGATGACTATGTGATAGATAATAAAATGTGTCACAGCAACACGGAACTGTTTACTAAAAATGAATATTAATCGATATGTAGAGCAATCGTATAGCGTTCCTCATGCACATGTCTAAAGAGAACTGAGACCTTAGCAGAACATATATCTATGACCCTGTGTCTTACAGTTTGCCCAGCTCTGCATTGTAATTGGCTGAATTTCTCTAGCCTCGCGTCCTCTTTGTATCAAGGACCACCTTTCAAGACTACACCACCCGATTTCCTCCGATGAAGCCTCATTATAACAGAAATTAGATGTCGCATACTGAAGTAAATTAATACTCTTCTAATTATCAAAGCTAATATGTTCTGATCTGCATGCTAACCACCATCCTTTTATCGTATTTTAACTGCAGATCTATAATATTTATTAGTATCTTCCTAGGCTGAAAACCAATGCAGACTTTAGGACACACTTTGGTATAACATTTTCTGTTCCATATCGACCATTTATCTTCATAAGTAGAATAAAAATGACTAAATAAATGCTACAGATTTTTGGCAAAATGAGAGAAACAAAGTGTAATAGTATTTATGCCAGAATAATGAGACATGTGTATTGTGCATTGTGCTACGGGCTTGGCCTTGAGCAATAAGCATTTAATAAATGAATCATAGGAACATATATTTATCTGCTTTTGAGTAAGTTTAGTTTTTAGCCTGACATACAGGGCTCGAGTCCTGCAGGAACGCGTGGGAACGGCGTTCCTGCACTTTTTCCACAGCAGGAACGCCGTTCCCATTACTAGTCCTGCAGGTCCCCCTATTTAAGGCCCTGTCCCCCCTCCTCAGTCCCTGTCTCCCTCCTTAGTCCCTTTCCCCAGTCCCTGCCCCCCTCCTCAAGCCCTATCCCCTTACTCAGTCCCTGTCCCCCTCCTCAGTCCCTGTCCCCCTATTTAAGGCCCTGTCCCCCTCCTCAGTTCCTGCCCCCCTCCTTAGTCTCTTTTCCCAGCCCCTGTCTCCCTCCTCAGTCCCTGTCTCCCTCCTTAGTCCCTTTCCCCAGTCCCTGCCCCCCTCCTCAAGCCCTATCCCCTTACTCAGTCCCTGTCCCCCTCCTCAGTCCCTGCCCCCATCCTCAGGCCTGTCCCTTTCCTGAGTCCCTGTCCCCCTATTTAAGGCCCTGTTCCCTTTCCTCAGTTCCTGCCCCCTCCTCAGTCCCTGTCCCTTTCCTCAGTCCCTGTCCCTTTCCTCAGTCCCTGTCCCCCTTCCTCAGGCCCTGTCCCCCTTCCTCAGGCCCTGTCCCCCTTCCTCAGTCCCTGTCCCTTTCCTCAGTCCCTGTCCCTTTCCTCAGTCCCTGTCCCTTTCCTCAGTCCCTGTCCCCCTCCTCAGTCCCTGTCCCCCTCCTCAGTCCCTGTCCCCCTCCTCAGTCCCTGTCTCCCTCCTCAGTCCCTGTAATCCTCCTCAGTCCCTGTCTCCCTCCTCAGTCCCTGTCTCCCTCCTCAGTCCCTGTCTCCCTCCTCAGTCCCTGTCTCCCTCCTCAGTCCCTGTCTCCCTCCTCAGTCCCTGTCTCCCTCCTCAGTCCCTGTCTCCCTCCTCAGTCCCTGTCTCCCTCCTCAGTCCCTGTGTTCCTCCTCAGTCCCTGT
The DNA here is from genome assembly GCF_036172605.1 of Pelobates fuscus. Taxonomy (NCBI): domain Eukaryota; kingdom Metazoa; phylum Chordata; class Amphibia; order Anura; family Pelobatidae; genus Pelobates; species Pelobates fuscus. The sequence goes on along the minus strand of NC_086318.1, from coordinate 417,901,950 downwards.
CCCCCTCCTCAGCCCCTGTCCACCTTACTCAGCCCAGTGCTCTTACTCAGCCCCTGCATACGAGCATCAGCCCCTGTCCCCCTTCCTCAGTCCATGCCCCTCTTCCTCAGCCCCTGCCCCTCTTCCTCAGCCCCTGCCCCTCTTCCTCAGCCCCTGTCCCTTTCCGCAGTCCCTGTCCCTTTCCGCAGTCCCTGTCCCTTTCCGCAGTCCCTGTCCCCCTTCCTCAGCCCCTGTCCCCCTTCCTCAGCCCGTCTCCCTTCCTCAGCCCCTGCCCCCCTTCCTCAGCCCCTGTCCCCCTTCCTCAGCCCCTGTCCCCCTTCCTCAGCCCCTGTCCCCCTTCGTCAGCCCCTGTCCCACTTCGTCAGCCCCTGTCCCACTTCGTCAGCCCCTGTCCCCTTCGTCAGCCCCTGCCCCCTTCGTCTGCCCCTGTCCCCTTCCTCAGCCCCTCAGTTCCTGTCCCTTTCCTCAGTTCCTGTCCCTTTCCTCAGTTCCTGTCCCTTTCCTCAGTTCCTGTCCCTTTCCTCAGTTCCTGTCCCTTTCCTCAGTTCCTGTCCCTTTCCTCAGCCCCTATCCCTTTCCTCAGCCCCTATCCCTTACCTCAGCCCATGTCCCCTTCCTCAGCCCATGCCTCCCCCCCCCCAAGCTCCTGTCCCTCTTCCTCAGCTCTTGTCCCCCTCCTCAGCCCCGTGCCCTTACTCAGCCCCTGCATACAAGCATATCATTATTTTGGGGTGGGGGGGAAGGGGGCGGGGAGTGGATCTTGGGTGAGTTCCTGCATTTTTTTACCCAGGACTTGACCCCTGCTGACATATAACTCTGAAAATATGTAAACACTAAGACAACTGGTATGATTTTATTCCGAAGCCATGAGAAGTTTGTAAGCAGCCCAGTGAGTAAAAAAAAAAAGAGGCACAAAAAGCAATTTATAATTGTGGTGAAAAAAATAATACTGAACGATTAAAAATGATTGCAGTAACAGATACCTTTGGCACTAGAAATGCATGTGAACTCTGCTCAGCCAAAGGGCATGGTCCATCAATACAATGTAGTATGAAATGCAAAGTAAAAAAAAAGGATACATAGTATTATTAGTATTATTATTATTTATAAAGCGCCAACATATTCCGCAGCGTTGCACAAGAGGTGAACTCACAAACTAGTAGCTGCAACAAGACAAGCTGGACATACATAAAGCGAGTTAGAAAATGAAAAGAAGAAGCATTTTTAATAATGAGAAGGTATACATAAAAACTATTTTTTAAAAATCCCAGTAATTATATACAGGAGGACAGCCAATGAATAGACATTGCAGACTATAGACAGCATGCCTATGATTAGCGGATGCCTGTCGTCCGATATGCCTCAGTCCAGGCTGTCTCAAAAGTTGAATGTATACTGTACAAGAATTGTTTTCTCTTTTCTGAACGCCGTAAGAAAGGTGTATCATTAATACTGAGGGATTGATCTATAAAGAAGATTAGTATCCGGAATATATAGAGGATGTATTGGGCTAGTGCAGGGCTATGGTAATCCCATGGCTACTGGCAGACTGCAACTCCTAACATCCTCAACCATTAATGTAGTGGGAGATTTTCTAGGTGAGAACCCATATAAACACTCAATACACTGTATCCTGACAATAATATCAGTTTAATTTTCATAATCAGTGAGATCCTACTGCTTTATAAATAACACCAGATATTTCTGTTTATTAAAACACTTCACATTTTATAATTAATTAATTGTACACTGCCCATCACTTGTGTATTCGTTATTAAACAGTGATGGAATTATGTAAATTTTTGTCTAATCAGCCAGTTCCATTAAGACTAACGAACCATCCAGGCACCGTCTTGACACCAGGATCTAATGGACCATCCGCACACAGAAAGTGCATGCATCTGTCTGAGCTGTACGTAGAACATTCCCAGAATGCCTTGGCTTACATTTGGCATGGTGCATGTCAACAGCAACACATGGTCATTGCATTCATGGTGGTACCTACAACGTGTGCCAGATGTACTGCACGGCATTATGGGAACGCAGTGCACAAAGTTAGTCAATGTATGAGCTTATAGGCAATTCAGCATATTGGCAGACATGTAAGAGTTAAACTCCCATAATTCACCTCTGCAAAATCTCTATTTTCACAATTACCGTACATTACATTCAAAAGTGACTCAAGTTATAGGCAGCTTCTGCAGTTTAACAGCATTGGAAAAAAAAGGGCCCTTTAAATCTCCACCTTGGCTATCACGCCTTGAGTGATGTATATCAGCAATAGGCTATTAAGGAGACCTGAGATTTAACAGAGCAAAGCACAAATAATAAAAAGATTTAGGCTTCCACAGATTGCATTTTACTCTTGTACATTTCTCATAAGATGTACTAAACACGGAGTCCAGTTTCACCTGAACCTGATGTTATTGTGCCATGCATGGCCAAAGGTAAACCCCAGGTGTCTTAGAGCTTTGGCTTATTTTACATTTAGATTTCTTTATGGCTGGCAATGTCTCATGGGAGTTGTAATAGCTGGGGGCTATCTTTCGCCACCCCTAAATTGTCTCAGTGCCTAATCAGCATAATCATTAAAGGGGCACTCCAGACCACTAAACACTTTAGCTTCCTGAAAAGCTTTATCTGTGAAGCTGCTCCTCTTTCTTTCATTTTGCAAAAAGTGCAGATTTCAATAGATTTTAATTAACCCTGTTACACCCCTGGCTGTCAATCATTCATCCAGAAATGTTATTTCCTGGTTTGGTTAGCTCAGTGGAGCAAAACTCAAGAGGCAGCATTTGCTTAGAGCACCTGCCTTGAAAAGACTTCTCATTGAGCTGCATTGCGAAGTCTGTGATTGGACAGCCACAGGGAGTCTATGTACAATGTACTCAATAGAGCATGGTTGCCCAAAAAGTAGATCCCCAGACGTTTTAAAACTATAACTCCCATGATGCTTTGTCATTCTAAAGCATGCAAAGCATCATGGGAGTTGTAGTTCCCATGAACTATAGAGAATGGAGGATGAACTAAAAAATAAGAAATTCCTGACTGAAGATTCCATGACTTACACGACTTGCATATTTTTTTTGTTTTCTTTAAAGGGGAACTGCCCCTTCTCTGTTATTTACACAATGGAATAAAAAGCTGAAAAGCATCTATTTGTATAATGTATACGTTGGGATAGAAGGTTAGAATTGTGATCTCGTTTTATTTCATTGCGTCATTCAGCTTTCTCTCAGTCTGGAATGTATTTTATGTTTGTTTTTCAAACAAATGCTAAAGTACAACTTGAAGTAAGGACCTTGACGGAGCCAGCCGGAGTGCTGTTTACACTGTTACTTAACTTATTTAAAAATAGAAACTTGAAAAATAAACATTTTTATTTCAAAATGACAAACTATTAACAAACTATTTACAAAACCAAACAAACAAAAAACTATTTACAAGTGGAAATTTGAAAGGTCCACTTTAAATTTCAAATCTATCAACAATAAACAAGCACTTTAAAAAAGTGATATCACTTTAAAAAAAATCTGAGTTTTCCTGCTTTTTGGTGTTTTGTCTTTACGTAACCATAGCAGACATTCCGCACTAAACGTGACCATCGTCTTTGAAAATGTAAGCTGTTATACATGCAACTTAGTAAAAATATTGCATTGATTATAAACAGAAACATTCTAAATTTATGCTGATTGTAAAACAATATGCACTCATCGATTCATGTCTTGCCATCATGTCATTATACGTTTCTACCACTGGAGGGCGACAACAGCTAACTTTAGAACTATCATAGTCTATTATTTAACATGGAAATATTGATTGACAGATGTTTGTTTTCTTACACATTAATCAATTTAGCAGTCATTATACCATGCAGATATTTGGAATATATTCATAAAGCTCAGATAGTAAGTGGAAATGTTAAAACAGTTTTCTTTGACTTTGTAATGCAAACATTTTCCACTGAGAGGACTTGATATGTTCCAATACGTAGGGCAGATGTTTCCTGGTCTGTAGTGATGCTTGATGTCCAGGCTGTAGTATAATATGTACTTCTAACAGTAACACGGTCAGAACATACGTGGTGTATCCGAATGCTAGCGTCTCAGTCTTATAAGATGCACTTGTCTAAAAAAATGAAACTGCTTGTTTATATCATTTATATTTATGAAAGGGACCTCTAATTTGTGAGTTGTATTTTATAAGGTCATTATTTTTTTTTTAAAGGAGGGGAATATTGCATCAGAAAATATCACAGATATTACTGTCTGCATATGGGCAAAATAACTTGTTCCTTGTGTATAACAATCGGAACCTTTAAGTTGCATCGCCAATTTATCGACTGTACCGCGATATTTACATTAGTGTTTATGGAGATTTAAGTTGTTGTAATTGTCAAGTAAAATGTACAAAGTTAGCATAAGGATAATCTTCCATATTACAGAAGTGTTTAATTCAATTAAAAAGAAGATGAATAAAGCCTTGTTCATAACGGTGGGCGTTTTAAAAAGCATAGATGTAGTTCAGTGTTCATTTTGTCGACTAAAATTTTTTAGATTTAGTCAACTAAAATTTCTTAGATTTAGTCGTCTAAAACTAGACTAGAACTAAAACAATTCAGATGACTAAAATATGACTAAAACTAAAATGTCTGAATTATGACTAAAACAAAATTTAAATTAACTGCGCAGAGGGACTGTTGAAGGGGCAAAAGAGACAGACCAGGGCTTGGGAGAGAGACATCTATAGGGGTTGGGAGGACAGAAAGAGACACAGAGGGGCTGGGGAAGGGGCAAAAGAGACAGACAGAGGCTTTAACTAAATCCATTAGATTTTATTACTGTAGACTAAAATCTACTAGAGATTTATTCGACTGAAACTAGACTAAAACTCAGACAATTCAGATGACTAAAATACGACTAAAACTAAAATGGCTTTTTAGTCAAAAGACAATGACTAAAACTAAACGGAAGCTGGTGATGTACTTGGCGTGTTGCTGTTTATTGCTATCTCTAGGTTCTGTCATAGAATGTCAATTTGATTGGACGGTGGTCCAAAACGTCCTAAGAGCTCCTACAGGTTTTAAGAGCATGAAGTCACTCAATCAGGGAAGGTGACTGTGACCTCCCAATAACGTCTTGAATAGCCAATTCTTCCATTTAACCATATTAACTCCTTCAATACCAACTCATATATAGTGGTTTTTCCTTTCACGCTTGCTGTTCTGGCGTTCATTAAAGGCATTCCAAATATAAATTAAAGTATCTGCTAAAAATAAGACCCTAAATGTCGAAATTCCATTAACGATGAATTCAATAAAAACCACAATGCATAGAAATGAGCCAAAATTAGCCATTTGGAGGCCGATTGCTGCCTTTTCCAATCTTATTTCTAATTTGCTAAATCAAACGGCTGCCTCCTCTTCCTTTTTAACAATAATACTATCTCTTAGTAATATGTTGCCATTATACAGCGGGGTTAAAATACACCACTAAGATAATGCAGAATAAGAATGGAAGATTTTCAAATTCTTTTACTCGTGGGCTACAATGCCAAGATTTAAGCCACAAAGATCTTTTCGTATAATCTTTCAGTGTACTGGCTGCTATTCTTTATGAGTACCTTCACTTTATCCCAATTACACTGTTACATTGCTCTACATACACTTTGTTTGAAACTGACCGTGATAATTACAGTGCAAATATTACTTTGTTTATTGGTTGCCAATTTTGTCTTCTTATTACCAAAACATAAATATTTGTTAGGGTGCCCGGTATTGTAATGTTGATGGTCATAATGCTCTACTTTACATGTATAAAGGACCACTATAGTGCCAGGAAAACAAACTCGTTTTCCTGGCACTATAGGGTCTTTAGGTCCCCCCCACCCTCAGGGTCCCACTCCCGCTGGGCTGAAGGGGGAGTAAGGGGTTAATCACTTACCTTACTCCAGGGCCGGGCTCCCTCGGCGCTGGGGAAATCTCCTCCCCTGCCGACGTCAGCACTTAATGCGCATGCCCGGCAAGAGCCGACACGCATTCAATCATTCCATAGGAAAGCATTACTCAATGCTTTCTTATGGACGTCAGTGTCTTCTCACTGTGAGAAGCGCCTCTAGCGGCTGTAAATGAGACAGCCACTAGAGGCTGGATTAACCCTAAGGTAAACATAGCAGTTTTTCTGAAACTGCTATGGTTACAGCTGCAGGGTTAACCCTAGATGGACCTGGCACCCAGACCACTTCATTGACCTGAAGTGGCCTGGGTGCCTATAGTGGTCCTTTAAGACAATAACATGTTTGATTAGAAAAATGCACCATTAACTCCTTCATTCCCAACATCTCGTGATGCAAAACTAAATTTCCAACACCTTTTCCCAATTAAAAATATTAGCATATATTTATTATCATCCCTGCTGAGTGCTTTGTAGAGGTGACTCATTGTAGTCATATATTTTGGCCTTTAAAAGACCAATCTCTTTAGAAAGCTTCATTTATTTTCGTTGTGTAAGCTGTAATGTCAGAACCAATACGTTTAATTGTAAAGTAACTAAACAAAGTATGCAAGATTGAACAGAATTTTGCTTTAGGTTATCACAGGGTCTCAGCTGTACTTTATCCATCTCAGCCTTTTTACACAATCCCTGATCATGCTAAACCATTTTTCTCAATTTCTTTCAAAAAGCAATGCTATAATTACATTTTATTTAAGATTTAAAGGAACACTCCACTGCCCTAACAAAAAAACAAAATAAATAAATCACTTTTTAGTACGGTATATATAACCTAAATGAAAACATGCTAGCATTATTTTTTTTTACTTTTTGTGATTTTAAAATATAGTCCAGTGCACATAGAGCTTTGGTAGGAAACCTTAGGTATTTGGTAGAAGACAACCTATTGAATGAACCCAAATTTACAAGAGCAGAACGTTGGGGCTTCCACCAGCTGGGTGTTAATGATTGGAAGATGGCAGAGCAAGAATAAAACTTTGAGGTACTTCCATTTCTTCCCCCAAGGGCTACCATGAAAGCAGACAAGTCACCAGAGGGGGCTTGGGTCTTGATCTCAATATATTGTACAGGAGGCTGCTCATGGTCTCAATGTATCACACAAGACTCGTCAGTGGTCTCAACATACTGGTACACGAAGCTGCTCAGTGGTTTTAATATTATGTACACGAGGCTGCTAATGGTCTCAATGTGATGTAAACAAAGATACTTAGTGGTCTCAATATAATGAACATGAGGTTGCTCTGTGATCTCAATGTGCTGTGCATGTAGCTACTCAGTGGTCTCAATATAATATACACAAGATTTACAGTTATCGATAATTAGAACAAGCAAGCTAGACTTGTACATATGGCTTCAAATGAAATGGGATTTGTCCCACTATTTTCGGCAATCCTTTCCCCCCTTTTATTAGTTATGAATTCTCACTTTATCTGTGAAACAAATGGTGGGACAATGCACCTATATTTACATTATGTATGTATCTTGCAGTGCACCAATTTTTGCACCCTTTTTCTTTCCTGACTCATTGGCATGGATGAAAATTGTCTGAGCCGAACCATCACATGAATAAATTTCAAATTACCTCTAAAAAATATTTATTTATCTACACATTGATTCAGCCAAACCAATTTTTTCCTACCTGAACAAGTCTTAAGCTCACTATCCTGGCTTGGTTCCGTTGCTTGTATAATCTAGATTGGACATCTTTAACCCTTTCAGCACCATTTCCATTCGCAAAACATGACAAAGATCTAGCACACGGGTTAACATGTATGTGGCTAGATGATTATCAATAAGGAAACAAAGTTCTTACCATAATCAACAAATGTAAACGGCCTTTTACTTCCCAGTAACTATTATCGGCTGGATGCTGTCCTCTTGGCTACTCTCTTCCATTAAACAGGAAGGTGAGTTCTGTTTGTCTTTGATAGTGAGTTGATTCTAAAACTTGTAACACCAAATTTCAATGCTAACTATCATGGGACCTGTTGCATCAGTATTGTTGGCTGTCTAGCCACTATATTGACAGACTAGGTTGTAATGCTTTTGATTTTAGCTACACTACTCCAGCCCCTTTTCCAGAAACACCACCCAACAAGGCCGGATGCTCCGTCACTTCGTCACCAGAGGACATTGCCCACCATTAGACACTCTTGTTTCACTTCACACATTTACACATTCTTGAACTGCAGTCAGTTGCAGGACATTTGTGACTTTCTTAATAACCATCATAATACCCCCGACATCACTGGTTGCACCATATCATGATGACAAATATGGGGAGATCATTTTTACATCATGATTAACTAGTATGTCAAGGAAATTTCAGTTTATATTTTTATTTTTTGAGAATGTCTGCATATATATCTAAAGGCATATAATCAGTAATGTAAACAAAAATCAGTGGGCTACTGCTTTACAAACCAGTGGAGGGCAACGCAGAGTTACAACTCTGAAAGTTGCAAACATTTCCATTCACACATATGGTCTTTAGATTTTTTTCAACACACAAATATTTTACAACTAGTCTTATTTGGACAAAAAAATATATTTTCCGTGCCCATTCTCCACAATTCCCAGTTTATTGTATATTTCTGAAAAGTGCACAGCATCTTTTTAGGAACTACAGAGAATTATTTTTATATGTCTCCTTGTTTATTTCTGTTAACATTTTTAATATATTCCAGTTGAATTTCATTTGTTGTTCGTTTTACCATTGTTTGAGGTGACTTGTCACCTTTTACCGCTGCACATTTTTATGGTCTGGTATAAAAATGAAGATTCAAAACCATTAAGTAATTGATCAATTGCAAGTTAGAAACTGGAGCAATTATGATTCGAGGTTTTTATATTAAATGTAATTATTTCAATAAATATTGTAATTATTACCATTATTACCATTACAATACCTGTCATCAAGAGTGGCCATATGACCACATGCTTAACCCCTTAAGGACACAACTTCTGGAATAAAAGGGAATCATGATGGAATAGTTCCGTCATGTGTCCTTAAGGGGTTAATACATACTATGCAGACATAAGAGGCCCTCGTCCTTACTTTTAAAATATAAAAAAGATTAGAAGAATGGGCTTTTGTAGTGGTGCATACCTGGATGGAACATAGACGAAGAACGTACTAAAAACAGTCAATGTTTTGTAACTACTAGGTGGAATGGGCCCCGTAAATATTAGGAGTTATCAATATGAAACCTAATACAGACATCTTAACACAACAGAAGGAAAAGTTTTTTTTGTTTTTTTGGATTGTTCATAACTGCAAAAGAGAGGATAAAGGCATGGAATCATATAGGATTTACACAAAATTGAATGAAATGTGGCTAGACTTGGGTAGAATTTCCGAACATATCCAAAATTATGTAAACTTTGCCCACTCGCCTTTCTCAGCACCAGAGGACATGTCACTATTAATCCATTTTACAAACACAAACTTGTCAATCAAGCTTGGAATGAATTAATAGGGCGGTGGTGAATATATGATTGATGAAACTCTTGCATTTTAAAATGTTCTCTACACATAATACAGACACTTTACAAAAATAGAGAACATTTGCAAAGTAACCATGTATAATTAGTATGAAATATAAAATGTATGCCGACTATAAGCCGCTAAAGGACTTTTAATAGTTTCAGTGGGCTTTAACTAAGATTAACCTGCTGCTAAAAATTGCAAAGAAATTCTATTAATCTTCTCTCCCATGAAACTCAACATGTAAGAAAGTTTACACTTTGTCTGACACCAGCAAAGTTTATTGTATGTGTAGAAGCCCTATAAAGGGTTAAATGTGAAAGGGTTTATAAAATACCCCTTTCTGTCTCATTAGAGACGTTTTACACTTTGTCTGACACCAGCAAAGTTTATTGTATGTGTAGAAGCCCTATAAAGGGTTAAATGTGAAAGGGTTTATAAAACACCCCTTCCTGTCTCATTAGAGACGTTTTACACTTTGTCTGACACCAGCAACGTTTATTGTATGTGTAGAAGCCCTATAAAGGGTTAAATGTGAAAGGGTTTATAAAACACCCCTTCCTGTCTCATTATAGATGTTTACACTTTGTCTGATACCAGCAAAGTTTATTGTATGTGTAGAAGCCCTATAAAGGGTTAAATGTGAAAGGGTTTATAAAACACCCCTTCCTGTCTCATTATAGATGTTTACACTTTGTCTGATACCAGCAAAGTTTATTGTATGTGTAGAAGCCCTATAAAGGGTTAAATGTGAAAGGGTTTATAAAACACCCCTTCCTGTCTCATTATAGATGTTTACACTTTGTCTGATACCAGCAAAGTGTATTGTATGTGTAGAAGCCCTATAAAGGGTTAAATGTGAAAGGGTTTATAAAACACCCCTTCCTGTCTCATTAGAGATGTTTACACTTTGTCTGATACCAGCAAGGTTTATTGTATGTGTAGAAGCCCTATAAAGGGTTAAATGTGAAAGGGTTTATAAAACACCCCTTCCTGTCTCATTATAGATGTTTACACTTTGTCTGATACCAGCAAAGTTTATTGAATGTGTAGAAGCCCTATAAAGGGTTAAATGTGAAAGGGTTTATAAAACACCCCTTCCTGTCTCATTATAGATGTTTACACTTTGTCTGATACCAGCAAAGTTTATTGTATGTGTAGAAGCCCTATAAAGGGTTAAATGTGAAAGGGTTTATAAAACACCCCTTCCTGTCTCATTAGAGATGTTTACACTTTGTCTGATACCAGCAAGGTGTATTGTATGTGTAGAAGCCCTATAAAGGGTTAAATGTGAAAGGGATTATAAAACACCCCTTCCTGTCTCATTAGAGATGTTTACACTTTGTCTGATACCAGCAAGGTTTATTGTATGTGTAGAAGCCCTATAAAGGGTTAAATGTGAAAGGGTTTATAAAACACCCCTTCCTGTCTCCTTATAGATGTTTACACTTTGTCTGATACCAGCAAAGTTTATTGTATGTGTAGAAGCCCTATAAAGGGTTAAATGTGAAAGGGTTTATAAAACACCCCTTCCTGTCTCATTATAGATGTTTACACTTTGTCTGATACCAGCAAAGTTTATTGTATGTGTAGAAGCCCTATAAAGGGTTAAATGTGAAAGGGTTTATAAAACACCCCTTCCTGTCTCATTAGAGATGTTTACACTTTGTCTGATACCAGCAAGGTTTATTGTATGTGTAGAAGCCCTATAAAGGGTTAAATGTGAAAGGGATTATAAAACACCCCTTCCTGTCTCATTAGAGATGTTTACACTTTGTCTGATACCAGCAAGGTTTATTGTATGTGTAGAAGCCCTATAAAGGGTTAAATGTGAAAGGGTTTATAAAACACCCCTTCCTGTCTCATTAGAGATGTTTACACTTTGTCTGATACCAGCAAAGTTTATTGTATGTGTAGAAGCCCTATAAAGGGTTAAATGTTAAAGGGTTTATAAAACACCCCTTCCTGTCTCATTATAGATGTTTACACTTTGTCTGATACCAGCAAAGTTTATTGTATGTGTAGAAGCACTATAAAGAGTTAAATGTGAAAGGGTTTATAAAACACCCCTTCCTGTCTCATTAGAGATGTTTACACTTTGTCTGATACCAGCAAAGTTTATTGTATGTGTAGAAGCCCTATAAAGGGTTAAATGTGAAAGGGTTTATAAAACACCCCTTCCTGTCTCATTAGAGATGTTTACACTTTGTCTGATACCAGCAAAGTTTATTGTATGTGTAGAAGCCCTATAAAGGGTTAAATGTGAAAGGGTTTATAAAACACCCCTTCCTGTCTCATTAGAGATGTTTACGCTTTGTCTGATACCAGCAAAGTTTATTGTATGTGTAGAAGCCCTATAAAGGGTTAAATGTGAAAGGGATTATAAAACACCCCTTCCTGTCTCATTAGAGATGTTTACACTTTGTCTGATACCAGCAAGGTTTATTGTATGTGTAGAAGCCCTATAAAGGGTTAAATGTGAAAGGGTTTATAAAACACCCCTTCCTGTCTCCTTATAGATGTTTACACTTTGTCTGATACCAGCAAAGTTTATTGTATGTGTAGAAGCCCTATAAAGGGTTAAATGTGAAAGGGTTTATAAAACACCCCTTCCTGTCTCATTATAGATGTTTACACTTTGTCTGATACCAGCAAAGTTTATTGTATGTGTAGAAGCCCTATAAAGGGTTAAATGTGAAAGGGTTTATAAAACACCCCTTCCTGTCTCATTAGAGATGTTTACACTTTGTCTGATACCAGCAAGGTTTATTGTATGTGTAGAAGCCCTATAAAGGGTTAAATGTGAAAGGGATTATAAAACACCCCTTCCTGTCTCATTAGAGATGTTTACACTTTGTCTGATACCAGCAAGGTTTATTGTATGTGTAGAAGCCCTATAAAGGGTTAAATGTGAAAGGGTTTATAAAACACCCCTTCCTGTCTCATTAGAGATGTTTACACTTTGTCTGATACCAGCAAAGTTTATTGTATGTGTAGAAGCCCTATAAAGGGTTAAATGTGAAAGGGTTTATAAAACACCCCTTCCTGTCTCATTATAGATGTTTACACTTTGTCTGATACCAGCAAAGTTTATTGTATGTGTAGAAGCACTATAAAGAGTTAAATGTGAAAGGGTTTATAAAACACCCCTTCCTGTCTCATTAGAGATGTTTACACTTTGTCTGATACCAGCAAAGTTTATTGTATGTGTAGAAGCCCTATAAAGGGTTAAATGTGAAAGGGTTTATAAAACACCCCTTCCTGTCTCATTAGAGATGTTTACACTTTGTCTGATACCAGCAAAGTTTATTGTATGTGTAGAAGCACTATAAAGAGTTAAATGTGAAAGGGTTTATAAAACACCCCTTCCTGTCTCATTAGAGATGTTTACACTTTGTCTGATACCAGCAAAGTTTATTGTATGTGTAGAAGCCCTATAAAGGTTTAAATGTGAAAGGGATTATAAAACACCCCTTCCTGTCTCATTAGAGATGTTTACACTTTGTCTGATACCAGCAAGGTTTATTGTATGTGTAGAAGCCCTATAAAGGGTTAAATGTGAAAGGGATTATAAAACACCCCTTCATGTCTCATTAGAGATGTTTACACGTTGTCTGATACCAGCAAAGTTTATTGTATGTGTAGAAGCCCTATAAAAGGTTAAATGTGAAAGGGTTTATAAAACACCCCTTCCTGTCTCATTATAGATGTTTACACTTTGTCTGATACCAGCAAAGTTTATTGTATGTGTAGAAGCACTATAAAGAGTTAAATGTGAAAGGGTTTATAAAACACCCCTTCCTGTCTCATTAGAGATGTTTACACTTTGTCTGATACCAGCAAAGTTTATTGTATGTGTAGAAGCCCTATAAAGGGTTAAATGTGAAAGGGTTTATAAAACACCCCTTCCTGTCTCATTAGAGATGTTTACACTTTGTCTGATACCAGCAAAGTTTATTGTATGTGTAGAAGCCATATAAAGGGTTAAATGTGAAAGGGTTTATAAAACACCCCTTCCTGTCTCATTAGAGATGTTTACACTTTGTCTGATACCAGCAAAGTTTATTGTATGTGTAGAAGCCCTATAAAGGGTTAAATGTGAAAGGGATTATAAAACACCCCTTCCTGTCTCATTAGAGATGTTTACACTTTGTCTGATACCAGCAAGGTTTATTGTATGTGTAGAAGCCCTATAAAGGGTTAAATGTGAAAGGGATTATAAAACACCCCTTCCTGTCTCATTATAGATGTTTACACTTTGTCTGATACCAGCAAAGTTTATTGTATGTGTAGAAGCCCTATAAAGGGTTAAATGTTAAAGGGTTTATAAAATACCCCTTCCTGTCTTACTGGAGATTCTTGGCTGATATCAGCATATCTAATGGCTAGAGTAGGACTCACCTATTGAGACTTGCCTTGATGTGGCAGGTGAGCTTATATTCAAATGGCCATTGGAATAAAACTAAAGCGCCTCCATTTTGTTTAAATGCACATGGGGATTTAGGCCAGAGCGCAGGTAACGTTCTCTTTGTTTTTACTTTGTATTGATACTGTATTGATACTGTAAGCGCGGGGCTTTATCTTTGTGTTTGGATTTTGTATCGGTTTTAGAAATGCCTGTAAAAAAGTCAACATTATTTAAATGCATTCGAGAATACTTATATTTTTCATAAATCACAAAGTGAATATTTGTATATCCAATATTAAAAATGTGTCCATATCAGCGTGGCATTTGCCTCGCGGATTTGTGAAATATGTGACATTTTATGGACCCTTGTCCAGAATATAATTTTTTTCATACTGTTTAGCCCTTCTTACGTTTTAAAAGCATTCTTGGAAAGCAACATAGAGTCATCTACAAGTGACTGAAAGCTATTACGGTGTCAATCGTTTTGTTACAAAGTATTAAACCCGGATTCTCTGCAGGATTCAATAACTACTTAGAATACACATTGGCATCTAATAGCATTTCAACAATAACTGCAAATAGCATTTCAACAACAGCTCCTTGGCTGGCGACGTTGATACATGTGGATTAACAACAATTGGCGATCTATAAAGTGCCTGCCTCTTGATTTAAAAAGCCTGGAAGAATTGAACAGATCTAAAGAGTTAAAATAACAAGCTCACAGATTGCAAATAGCGCGTGCACTTTATAGAATCTTTATACTGGGCAACTAACTTGCTAGCAAAAGTATAGCTCAAACTATAAATGCTGCCGAGATTATTAAATCCTCCATAGATTTTTATGTGTATTGTATTTTGCGCTGCCATAGGAATCAATTGCATATTATGCCAAAAAAAGCATAAAAAATAGTTTCCTAAAAGCCAACGTGATTGTCAGCTAATTGTCAATGATAAAGCAGGCTGCTATAAATAAGAAAAATATAAATATGGAAAATCCTTGTGTTTTCCATTTTCCTTGATACATACGTACGTATGTGGGGTACACTGTGGCAGGCTAATGCAATGTATAATAATGTTAAAAAATGCCTATTATTTCTGCACTCCTCCCTGTCACATGCACCTCATTCCAGGGCCCTATATAACTAAGTAAGAGGATTAATCTCCCAAGAGCAGGAATTTGGTTGTTAGGATATTGCCTGCCACAAATGGGGTACATTGACGTTGTGGCAGGCTTATGACATGTTTGATCATATACTGTAACTTAAGCCCCATTATTCTTACCTAAGTCAGGTGTTTCTTTTAAAAAAAACGATTTAAGTTAAAACTATCAAAGCTTCCAAATTGCTGTTTAGTGAATGAGTAAGTGAGATGGATCTTGTAAGAGGGGGTGCCAAAAAGGTAGATCCCCAGATGTTTTTAAACTACAGCTTCCATCATGCTTTGTCATTCTAAAGCATTCTAAAGGCATGCAAAGCATCTTGGGAGTTGTTGTTCTACAACATCTGAGGATCTATCTTTTGGGCACCCCTGTTGTTAGATATATATGATTATATATATGTATTTGTGCTGTTATAATGTTTATGTAGTTCATTCCATCTTGTTAATAAAGTAAGAAGTAACAGTTCTATATTATGTTATCGCAATAAAAGTTTAACCTCTATCCCTCTCATCCCAACTTCTCCCTTATTTTTATTGCCCCTTATAATACTTCAGGTTATTGTCTCACCTGCTCCAGGAGATGAAGGTTCGAACACGCTCGACGTGTCACTGCAAGCGGTGGACGCTTGTTCCGAAAGCTTCTTCTTTGCACTCCTGTTGGATGACTTGTTTGATTTCTTTTTATTCTTCACCAGGATTTTATACTTTAAATCCATTGGGCTTGGAAGAGGTACTCCGGCATCAAGCTATGGTACAAAATAAAAGGATAAATATAATATAACAGAGAATAGGAAATAATGGGAATACAAATATGGCAAACTACACTGGCAATAAAGAATTCAGAGTAATATACTTCAGATTCAGACTTTATTAAATGAATTAATTGAACAGCAGATTTAGTAACAGACTGAGAGTGGTACGACAGAACTTTCTCTATATATTAATCCTTATGTTGTGAGAGAACGAGTGTGGGAGGAAACGGGGAACAAGGAATAGAGATAATTTAGTAAAGTTATGGGTAAGAGACAAGGGAAGAGAGAAAAGTGGTAAAAAATGACCAAGAGGAGGGGAGAAATTGAGTAATTAAGGCAAAAGAAGCTGTGGTGGATCTCTGACCATCCATGGAATGGTTATGGCCCTTAGGGACCTCCTTGCTAGTGAGTAGAAAACCCATTGGAATCAATGAATGAATCTCGATGGAACTGAATGATTCATAATTGGATCTCTCCTGTGAATTCTACCTTGGTGTACAGCTTGCTCAAAACATATGCAATCTGTATAAATAAAATGTAACTGGGAATCCTAGCTAAATAAAGAAGCACAGAGCAGTGAATGCGGACAACCATCACTAAATGGGTTAATTCATATGATTATTGATTCTCACTCACGAGTGATATAACAACCAGGATTAGGTTTTTTCCCTAAATTTGGCAATTTTGCGGTCAATTCACCACAAATAATACCTTTTTTATTGTCATAGTTTTGTATACAGTGATCAGCCACAACATTAAAACCCCCTGCCTAATATTGAGTAGCCCCCTTTGTGCTGCCAAAACGTTTTCAAACTTTATATTGTACAACGGGTGCAATAAGTAGACTTGTACACAGTGAGAATGCGACTCTGTGGAATTATTTTTCTGAAAGTAGACGGGATACCTAAAATTTATCCAGATGCTTTGGCTCAACAGAATTTTCAACCTAGATTTCGATACGGAAGCCCAATAAAAAGGAACAAAAAAATGGGCCAATCAATATACTGCAAAATATATACATAATGTATATAACATAATATATATATATATATATATATAATATTATGTATACATCTTGCAACACATTGATAGGAGCATTTGGTTCACAGATCAAGTAAGAAAAAGTAACCGATAGATGGAAAACCAGAAAGAGCATTATTTATTAAATATATAATATATAAATAATATTATTTTTCTCTTACTACTCCTCCTGTTTTTCCCTCTATTGGTCACTTGATCTGTGAATAAAATCAGCATTTACTGACTGTCCCCTAGACACTAATCATCTCTTTTTTTGAGCCAAAGGAGTCACAGAATCCAGAATCACAAACCAAACCAAACATGTTCAGCATTGAGTTCGGGAAATCGGCCAAACACCCAATCGGACCAGATTCAGCAAAATTGCGGTTCAGCCTGAAATGGAACTCTAGCCATCAGTACAATATTCCAAGTAAATAAATATATATATATATACAGCTGTAATAACTTTTTGACCTCTACATTTGAAAATGTAGATAATATATAATATATATATTAGTGCTCTTAAATTTAGCTTCGACAAGTAAAAAGGACTCCTTGTGAGAGATCTATGGCTTACAATGGCAAATGACTTTTAAGGTCTGGCTAGTGGCACAGGACTTCAAATATTAAGCCCCCTGAATATGATATATCTATATAGTATCCATACATAGATAAACTATTCATATAGAAAACTCTATGTTACCAACTGATTTGTCTTACAGGATACTTTTCCAAAATGTCAGTTAAGAGCCCATCTCCGAATATTTGCTTGCAGTATTCTGCCATCTTTGCTTGTTGCTTTGGTCTGCAAATCAAAGGTAAAAAAATCTAAATACAAAATATATGTAATCATTTGAAAAAGATATAGCACACTACTTCACTACGATAATTTAGACCTGACACACTCCTCTAATTTGATACATACTATGGTAATATATTGGCTCAACTGATGCTTAATATTTGCTTTTTGCACCAGAAATATCGGTCTATATTGTTTTTTTATTTATTATGTTGCATATAAAATATATCATGGAGTGTGAACAAGCAAGAATAATATACAAGTTCAATCTTTAAAAAAAAATATTAATTCCCAATGGGCACTTAAACATTATTGTAAAGACACGTTGAAATCCTCAGGTAATAAAGACAAAGCCCAAGGTGTATGTATGTGGCTGAAGAATCCTGGCGTATACTAGAGGTAGGGATGCTTTTTCCCCTCGTTTTTACAGAATATATTTCCTTTCAAAACTTGATGAAATGATCATTATATGAAAAGATAGTGTTGAGGTTGGTCTGGCCAACTGTTTGGAACACTGGCTGCCTTATAGATCAGAAAATGGAGATAAGATCATATCTGAATTAATCAAGATTTGTTTCTGTCTCTTTAAAGGGACACTATATTCACCAGAACAACTACAGCCCAAGGTAGTCGTTCTGGTGAGTATAATAGCTGCCTTCAGGCATTTTTATGCAAACACTGCCTTTTCAGAGAAGGCGGTGTTTACATTGTCCCTAGGGACACCTCCAAGTGGCCACTCCTCAGATGGCCACTGGAGGTGCTTCCTGGCACTGTGCTGCACAGTAGGCATCACTGCCATTTAGCGTCTCCACCTTCTGCATGGGGACGCTGAATTTTCCTCAATGAGATGCATTGATTAAATGCATCTCTATGAGGAGGTGCTGATTGGCCAAAACTGCGTTTGGCCCCATCCCCTTGCTCATTCTATCCAATGGGAAAGCATTGGATTGGCTAAAAATCAGCAATTCTAATGATGTCACAAAGGGGGCGGAACCAGCACTGGCGGACCCGCTCGGCGCTTGAAATAAAGCGAGTTTTAATTCCTTTTAAGGAGGCTAACGGGGGCAAAGCCACCTAAATGGTAGGTTTTGCACTATAGGGTCAGGAACACATGGTTGTGTTCCTGACCCTATAGTGTTCCTTTAACTTTGCTTTCCCAGCTACACTATGTGAGGTCACAATGAGGTAGCAGTGGGATGTGTGAGGTCACAATGAAGTGGCAGTGAGATGTGTGAGTTCACAATGAGGTAGCAGTGGGATGTGTGAGTTCACAATGAGGTGGCAGTGAGATGTGTGAGTTTACAATGAGGTGGCAGTGAGATGTGTGAGTTTACAATGAGGTAGCAGTGAGATGTGTGAGTTTACAATGAGGTAGCAGTGAGATGTGTGAGTTCACAATGAGGTAGCAGTGGGATGTGTGAGGTCACAATGAGGTAGCAGTGGGATGTGTGAGGTCACAATGAGGTAGCAGTGGGATGTGTGAGTTCACAATGAGGTGGCAGTGAGATGTGTGAGTTTACAATGAGGTAGCAGTGAGATGTGTGAGTTCACAATGAGGTAGCAGTGAGATGTGTGAGTTCACAATGAGGTAGCAGTGAGATGTGTGAGTTCACAATGAGGTAGCAGTGGGATGTGTGAGGTCACAATGAGGTAGCAGTGGGATGTGTGAGGTCACAATGAGGTAGCAGTGGGATATGTGAGGTCACAATGAGGTAGCAGTGGGATGTGTGAGGTCACAATGAGGTAGCAGTGGGATGTGTGAGTTCACAATGTGGTAGCAGTGGGATGTGTGAGGTCACAATGAGGTAGCAGTGGGATGTGTGAGGTCACAATGAGGTAGCAGTGAGATGTGTGAGTTCACAATGAGGTAGCAGTGAGATGTGTGAGTTCACAATGAGGTAGCAGTGGGATGTGTGAGGTCACAATGAGGTAGCAGTGGGATGTGTGAGGTCACAATGAGGTAGCAGTGGGATGTGTGAGGTCACAATGAAGTGGCAGTGAGATGTGTGAGGTCACACTGAGGTAGTAGTGAGATGTGTTATGTCACAATGAAGTGGCAGTGAGGTGTGTGAGGTCACACTGAGGTAGTAGTGAGATGTGTTATGTCACAATGAGGTAGCAGGGAGATGAGTTATCTCACAATAAAACTGCTGTAAGAGACTAACACATCTTGTAAGAAATCAACATCAGTACATGTGGTGCGGCCTACTTACTGCATGGGAATTTGTATTTTTCAAGAAAACATCAACCAGTGAGTACAGACTATCATTCTAAAATAGTAACTTCATGTTGTTTTTAATAAATTATATTTATACAGATGGTCCTGCTTGGACTGCTAGCCAAATCTGTCTAGATTTGTCTTCTGTACATCGAGTTCCTAATATACTGGGGTTATTGCCCTTCTTGATAGTTGATCTATCTTTGTTATTCAATAAGGAACACATCATAATGTTCTAACAATCTATGAATCTTCATAGTGGGTGATCAGGCTGGATGTCTAAAAATGAAAATGGTCTAACTCACTGAAAAAAACAACTAAAATCAGAAACAACAGGAATCAAAAGTGAATTTCACATTTTAGCTTAAAATAGCGGTATTGGCAAATCTCTCCAAGTCAATTATTATTATTTTTTTTTAATTTTTATATTTTAATCTATAATTTTATAAATCCCTTTGATTCCGAAAAACGTACATTCTAGTGAATAATCCAGCCAGAAATACAATAAATAAAGTCTATTATTTATCATAATTATTATTATTATTATTGCCATTTATATAGCGCCAACAGATTCCGTAGCGCTTTACAATATTATGAGAGGGGATTTAACTATAAATAGGACAATTACAAATAAACTTACAGGAACAATAGGTTGAAGAGGACCCTGCTCAATCGAGCTTACATTCTATAGGAGGTGGTGTGTAAAACACATTAGGACAGGAATTTGCAATCAAATAAGGTGAGCTGCCCTTTAGGAGAGGGCGAGAGACAGGTATGTGAGGTAGGGGTTAGTCTTGGAGGCCATAAGCTTTCCTAAAGAGATGGGTTTTAAGGCACTTCTTAAAAGATGCAAGACTAGGGGAGAGTCTTAAGGCAGTAGGCAGGCTATTCCATAGGAAGGGAGCCGCCCGCGAGAAGTCCTGCAAGCGCGAGTTGGCCGTACGGACAGGAGGTGGTCACGGGCAGAGCGGAGAGACCGAGAAGGGACATACCTATGGATCTGTGAGGAGATATAAGAGGGGCTAGAGTTGTTCAGTGCAGCTAAAATAAAACATTTTCTAAACTATAATAAAGGTTTCTATGGTTGTGGGACCTGCCTGGCGTGCAGGACCACCAAAAGCAAAAAGAGACACCTGACTGATATTAAAGATTTCATAAATAAGGAATTTACCATTAAGGAACAACTTACATGCTTCTCAAAAGGAGTCATTTATGTAATAAAATGCCCCTGTGGCCTATTATACATAGGCAGAACCATAAGATGCCTGCACATAAGAATTTCGGAACACGTGCGCAACATAAAGAAAGGTCTAGAGACACACAGTTTATCAAAGCACTTTAAAACCCACCATAACCAGGAATCTGAGAACCTATTTTTTTGCCCACTTAAACTTGTAGAAAAAGATTGGAGGGGAGGTGACTTTAACAAAAAAATCGGAATAGAAGAAATGAAATTCATCTATAACTTTAACACTCTAATACCCCACGGACTAAATTCAGACTTTGAGGTCTGTCATTTCTTCTAAATGTCTATTTGTAAGAAACATCTTTTTGCTAGAATAAAATAGAATAATATTAGGAAAATGCTGCAACCTTCTACTATATAGAGCAGGCTTTTAAAAGTATTTGATATACTTGCATGATATACATTTAATATTATAATGAAAGTTAACAATACCCTACAACTATAAGCACCTTAAAGATACCAGTATTTAGATTAAGAATGGTTATCACCATTGGCACAACACTAGCACTTTAATATGTCAACATATGATGTTTTTTTCAAGGTGATTAATATTATCTAAGTCAAAGGCTATTATCACTTTTTGCACAACAACAACATTTCAATTAAGCACTTTATTGTTATGCTATTAATGCTATTTAGGTTCCCATTAATAGCACCAGCACTTTTATGCTATGCTAATAACACCAGCACTTTAATGCCATGCTACTAATGCTATTTAAATTACTATTAATTGAGCACTTTTATGTTATGTCTCTAAAACTATCTAAATTCCCATTATGTTATGTCTCTAAAACTATCTAAATTCCCATTAATTCCGAAATGGAACGCACGATACGCTCGACATGCGTTCCAGTGACGTCAGTTGATAGCGACGGCGCCATCTGAAAGTGGAACGCATGCCGTCAGCGGTGGAACGCACGTTGCGTTCCATACGTGCGATAGCCGGAACCCGGAAGTGAAAAGACACAAGGGGATTAAGAAGACGCCAAACAGAGAAGGAAGCCCATACACCGATTGAAAAAGCCCCTGGTACGGGGCGAAACGCGTTTCGGACATTTGGACATTTTGCCAATTGGCAGGACTATATACAGTTTCTCTATTTTTTATTTATTTTATCGAAATTTTAATTTTATCCATGTTTTTCTCCACATTGGGGAGCAATAAAGTTTTCTCCTGAAAAATTCAAGTCAAGTTGTGGAACCTGGATTATTACCCAACCGGAGCATCATATAAGTGATCTGGGAATAGGAGAGGGACATCCTGAAAAGTCCCACAGCGCTATCCATGAGAGCCATATGCAGAAATTTGGCTCTAGGCTTGTGAGTACCTGACGCTCATTTCGATTGATACAATTGTATTAGCATATTACACTATATTGCTTTTTATATTACAGAACCATTCTAGAAGTGTGAATCATCTCCTACATTGTATGTATTTTATCTTTATAGGTGTGAGTTAGTACCTTGAATTGACTCCTATAGCATACAGGAAGCCAATGTAAGGACTGGCAGAGGGGTGAGGTGTGAGAGAAACGACTAGAGAGGAAAATCAATCTAGCAGCAGCATTCATGAAAGTGTAAACTCAGTGTAAGAGAAAATGTTAACAACAGCAACATGTGCATTTTAAGGACTATACCAACATGTCCATAGACCCTGCTAGTTCTATGAGAGTAGACCCGACCCCCATAGAACTAGTTCTGGTTTGGGAGGTGCTCTCTGCTGCTTACTTGTGTATTAGCAGAGACAGCTGGCACTTTATTTTTTGCTACCTTTTTATTTTATTTTGTAAATGTATTTTCTTGCATATTGATATATATTATACATTTAAAGCTTTAACTAACAAAAGTCAGTTTCGGCATGGAGTGTCCATTTAAGAAAGACAAAAAGAACAGCTATTTTATGACTTTTTTAAGCAATAATGTTTCCAACTATGATCATGTCTAAAGAAAACCCCAGAGTAGGTCACATTTTATTCCTTATTATTATGAGACATGAGATCCAGTTGCTGCGTTTAATTTCTTCATGTCAGACACATAGCTGGCATTTAAAAGCTCATCCTCCCGCAGGCTCCACAACCCCATGCCCAGTAGAGTGTGAGAATGACATAGAAGCTGACACAGTTTGGCTTGAGGGATAAGGAGACATGTGTTTGGCTGTTGAGAGTTCTATGCTGACCACACAGGGCGCAGTGCTGGGCAGCTGGGGAAAATTGTTTCAGCAAAATTCTCAACGGGAGTTCTAGCTATGAGTAACTGTTAAAATGACTTCCTAGGAGAGTACAGATGGGCAGGCAGAACTGTGTTACGACGGTGAGAACCTTACTAAGCCCCATGTCTCTGCAGTTGCCTTTTCCATGCTTTGCTCTGCCGAAAGGATGATTGAAATGACATGAGAGAAGATTCCCAAGAGTAACGAAATCAAGAGAAGTAACCTACTTTTCCTTGGCAGCCCTGTGGCTAAGTAGATGTTACGTGAATAAGCAGAAGGGGAGATCCATTGGGGAGTAAAACAGATGGATGTATGGCAGAAATAAACAAGTGATTGCTTTGGGGGCGTAAAACAGTATTCTAGGAATATTCTAACAGTATTTTATTTAAATATCTCTATTCTATAACTATAGAGCATAATAACTGCAGAATATATTGGTGCTAAATAATAATAATAATAATAATAATAATATATTGTGATACATGGAATATTACATGACCTTCATGTTATTTTGTGGGGCAGGTAACAGCCAAGTAATGTACAAAGAAGGTAGAAAACCCTAGTAAGCGTGTGAAAGGTATGTATGTGTGTGTCTGTGTGTATGTCTGTGTGTATGTATGTATGTGTGTTTTACTGAAAGGGTTAAAATGTATTTAGTGGTCTTTCACTGAGCTCAAGCCAGTTCTGACCAGTTTAGCCTTAAGTAAGTTCTGTAGATAAGAAAAGAAAAATGTGCCATCTGCCAGGTACGTTCCAATGTTGTACCACCAAAAAGAACACACCACCTCATTATGATGTTGACAGCAATCCCCTTCATAACGATAGTACATTTTTTCTGCAAATGTTTCAACCTGTTTGCTTAATTATGCACACCCCTAATTGCCTAATTATGCACACCTCTGAAAGTCTCGAAATATCTATCTGCAGGCTTATATAAACCCTTGCTTTGTTCTGCTAAATTGGTATGGCTTTGAAACTTCTGTCTGTTTGATCAAGTACCCCAGGGCCTCAGGTGGAAAACTGTGGTTGGACAGAACCAAAAAGTCCATGGCATAAGGAGAGCGGTTCCATCCAGGTATAGTGATTATTACTAAGAAAAGTTCCAACACTTACATTATTGCATTCCAGACCAGATGAGAGATTTAGCACCGCTTAGCTGACACTTTAACTTTACAATTTAGTAAATTTGTCAGTTTTTCTATGTGTTGTTCTTTTTGCGCCTTAACCATCATTTTTTTTTATGTTGCCTTTTTTCTGGCAATGCAACCAGTTTAGCAATTTTGACTTTCCTTTTCCAATACAAAGTGTTCTACCCATTTCTGTAGACTGCACTGGTATAACTACATCGTTTTTTGTACCCCCTCAGACTATATTGCCATTTTACAAAACTCTGCCACCTTCACACGCAGTTTGTTTATGGTTGTCATGGAAACACAGAATGTGCATATTTGTACATTGCATAGAATGTTGCTGATCAGGCAGTGCCATTGTGTATTTGTATAGCAGAACATGACAAGTACAAAAAAATAGAAGCTTGAAAAGCTATGTATACACAGTATTTCATATATAAAAAGACATGTTGACTTTTCGGTCCCGTGAGAATCTTGACAAGGATAGAACACAAGAGAAAAGCCTCAAGCAGAACAGCAATTCTCGTGAGCACAAAATCCCTTCCCATGTCCAACAGAGAGTAGGGTAAACATTTTCGGGTGAATATACAGATTTCTGATTTTTTTCCAAAACGTTTTTTTCGTTTTGCATTGAAATATTTTTTAGTTTGTCTCACAACTGGTGATCCCTGCAATCTTTACTATTAAAGTTCCTCTGTAAACCCTCACACACTCAAAAAAAAAAAAAAAAAAAAAGAATAAATGAGTATTTCATGAAGATAAAACCACAAAGATAAGTATTCACATTAACTGTTTTGGAATTTCCCAGAAATCCCAATGCAGTCAAAAGATATCATACGAGACAGTAGGGTCTACTTTGGCTTTGGTATTTTGCCATTCACTGAAGAAAACTTGACCAATGGTGGAGCTACTGACGTCAGGGTTTGTCAGTTTCCCCAGCCATCACGAGTGAATGCATTAAGGAAAAATATATTGTCTTTGGAGGCTCCATAGACATCAGTATTGCATGGTTGTGCATGCGCAAGAATACAGTGCGAACATGGCTACTGGCAGATGAAGCATCATGCGCTAAGGAGGATTCTCTGGGTAGACATGATGGCTGCTGCGAGAGGAAGCTTCAGGTAACCTTCCCTTGTTCTCACAGACCATCAGACACCAAAATATGCAATGATCCCAGAAGGTGACAGAACCACTTTAATGGTGATCAAAGAGATGTATTTGAAAATGTGTAGGAGAATGTATTAGACAATTATACATTAGTGCATGTGGTTAACTCTAGTTATATGTTTTTATATGAGTTGTAACTGTGACATTTAAAGTAATAATTTATTTGTTGTACATTGTTATAATTTCTTTTTTTTTATTCAGAAAAAATTACAACTGGTTAAATGTAATAAAATACATCCAATTAATTTCCATTCCTAAAAGGGGTTATAAAAAAATAGTAGAAATGCATTTTGCAGTTTTATTTGCTTCAGTCGGAAATGGGTAGATCGTCATATTGTGTAAAAAATGTAAAATGCAAGTGATTTGTGAATGGAGATGTTCACCTTCAAGGTCACTTTATTGAAATGTGTTTGTCTGTCTAAAGCAACAAGACCTTTTTTTTTTATTGTATCTCCCACTGAGACAGAACTCTATGTGTGATAAGCCTTGGAATTTAGATTAATGTTTAGTGCGCAATGGGAGTTACATTAACTGAAGGCTCTGTGATCTGCAAAATATAGCCCAAACTACTTTCATTTCTAAATAGAACACTTTGATTCATGTTCTGCTAATTTTGTATAAATGCCTCATGTCTGTTGTATACAGCACAACTCGGTACTTAGTGAATTTACACTCTAGTGATTAAACTATATTAATTCAATGTTTGATATAGCACTGGAAGCAGGGTATTTGAAACTCCTGTTAACAATATATTTGTACACCTTGGAAGTATTGGAAAGTATATATATATAAAGCAGAGGATTGATGGTGGCATTTTAACAAAAGATTTGTTAATCACCAAGTAATATTGCGCATCCATTTTATAGGTTTTTGTCCCTTTTTTTAATTGTTTTTAAAGAGGCACTCTAGGCACCATAGCCCCTATTAACACCATTATAAGAGTCTACAGGAGATCTCTGGCAGCACTGCCGAGTAGACATACTATTTCTAAACAATTTGACATTTTCTTGAGTCCACCAGGCATCCGCGTTCTGACCATCTTCCAATATATTCAGAATAAAAAAATAAAAAAAATTTTCTCTTCCCTTCACTGCCTCCTTCTCCCTTAACCCTCCTCTCTGCCACCTTTACTCCCCTCAATATGTTAGGTCCCAGCCACCCTCGTCCCTAGAAACTTGGCATTCAATAGATTCAAGTCGAGTTCGGATTGAGAAATTTCTTCTCCTCTTATCTCTTTATTGACCATCAGCTCCAGACTCTGATTTAACTCGGACGTGGTGCCTTTATGTTTCTGCTTCCTTACCTTCCTTACCTTTGAAATCCATGGCTATTGTACCTATTGTATCTGTTTTCCTTGTCATTACAAAAACATCAATAAATATTGATTGGAAAAAAAAAGAGATTAACGGAAGGATGGCTCAAGACAGGACATGTCCATTTTAGAATACAATTAAAGTAGCAGATGGCATTCACACAAAGAAGTTTATTCACTAAAAGTTGAGTTGTGAGACGTCAACAACCAAGTCGCAAACTTGTATCTAAAATAGAAATGTTGGAATAAACCTGCAAATAACTCTCCTATTATAACCCTATATTTCATTGTTCAGTTAGCTATGGATTGGTTTAAGAACGAGATGAATTGGAGTGGAAACCATTCCCCTGGTGAGAAACCCCCTGAGCACTGGAAAAAACTTGGAGATTTCGGTACCATGTGTGACTATGTTAATACTTAGTATCAGCAGGCATAGGACGTCACTGTTCTAACATGTTACATTAATAGGTCTATTCCTTGCCTCTTCATCAGGATTAACAGCACAATAATGCACATTGTATATTGAAAACTGATGTATATATTGCTACCAGAAATAAAAACTTATTAAAGCAAAACTTTGCAGGATTTTAAATATAGTGTTTAAATATTTTACAAAAAAAATAAATAAAATGTAGAAATGCACAGAAAGTCTACAGAAAAGAGGATAAATTAAGCAATGATTCTCCTTTCTCTTCATTACCAATGAAATCGACTTTACCTTGTCTGAACTGGATTATGTGGGATTTGATCTCATGGGAAAAAAAAAAGGTTAACACAAATTATCAAGGTTTTTTGTAAATTCCAGAGAAGTGACAGTTCCACTTTAACCCTTTGATAGACATGAGTAAACTGTAAAAAAAATAATAATCAGTTACTTACGAATCAACATGGTTTTCAAAAGACAGAAGAATTGGATATGGTGACGTCTTAAAGGCGCATTCGGCGATAGCTTCAATAACTTCCTGAAATTATGAAAATATTTCACATTGTAATTGTCTAATTACACAGTCGACAATTCAGGACATTTAGCTAAAACATTACTTCTGCACAGCGTGAGAATGTGCACAATATAAAATAGTATAAAATAAGAGTATTTAATTTGGCATAAATCAATGGAAAGTATGTTAAGGGTTGTTCTTTGAGAGGAATTAAAAACAAGCTAAAAAATGGAAAATAATAGCTGTTACCCGTATTCAACATCTCAAAATACAGGGAGCAAAGAAAAAGAACTGTTCTAACTTTGTACAATTTGAAACAGTGAATCAACATCCTGCATATACATTCAATATACGTGTTCTATCATGTAATACACACGTTCCACCGACTCAATATAAAATCACGCACAGAAAGGCAAGGTATATGGAAGGGGGAGAGAGGTAAAAATAGGTATGTGAGTGCATGTGTCAGTGTGGCTGTGCATTTCAGTGTGTGTCTTTGTGTGTTAGTGTTAGTATGTGTGTTTATCAGTGTTTGTAAGGCAAGAGGCAATGTGGCTACAATGTGGGGGAAATATAGGTAATGCTATGGTAATGTGACAACATACAATGTACAGGGGGCAATATGTTGCATATGTTACATATTAAAAAAATGTTATTTATTAACAATAACTTAATTTTTTTACTGTCTGAAAAATGATTTGCTTTGTTTCCATTAATTAATGTGCGGCTTATGCATACTATAACAAAAACACCCACACATTACTTCTAGTATACCAAAAAGTCATGGTTTGAGGTGGAAGTTTCTTTTGGGCAAATTGCTTGGTAGTGAAGGGGTAAAGCAAGTGAAATTATGTATTACTGAGTAATATGCTGGATCTGAAGGTGAACACAGATGGTTATTATCTATGGATGTATAATAAGTGGAGCACCCAGTGGAAATGTCTACTGTGAAGCATGCATTTTCCATTGAGAGCTAACCCTCTACAATGCTATCTTCTATCTATGTTCTATATGTATGTTCTATCAGAGCAGTATTCTTCACTGCGGGTATACAGCTACAGGATGTCTCTAGTTCATTCAGTCTTCAGGCCATAACGTCTGTTTACAAGTTTTGCAAGTTTCCCTGGTTATTGGTGGACTAAAACCAGACCATTATGCTATAATTTGTGAGTTTGAAATGTGGTACCAAGAAGACATTCCCCTGGACAAAGCATCTTGGGCTTCTCTTTGGTAACATAGTCTTCGGTGCTAAACGCATGCCAATGAGCCCTCTTGGGGTACAATGTTCATGACTTGGTATCGCTTTGCAGGTAGCACAGCAATTAGCAGAATGATCAGCGTAAACTGACTATAAAGCTAGCTACCTCTGTAGTAAAAATATGGGTCACAATGCACAGACTTTCTTTAAAAATACTCTAAATATTAATTAGGGGGAGCAATTTTCGAATTCGGCTAGATGTCCGTTAAGCATGCCCTGTGTACAAATAATGACAATGTATCAGTACCGTGCCTAACTTTTTTAGATTTATGAGCTGATGGCTCTGGGTGTTGAAACTTTATTTTCAAATTCATATCTTACAAGCTGCAGTGTGTATTCTAATATTAGGATTTATGGCTCATGTGGATTATGGGCTTTAGAACCTGAATCATTTTGCTTATTTTTCTTTTTACAGAAATAGCAGCAAAAGGCTGTGTATGAACAGGAACGTGGATAGAATATGTGAGGCAGCTGTATCGTAGATTGTTATGTCATTCCGACTTGCTTCCCCTAACTACTGAATATAGTGTTTCCTTGGAAAATTGGATGCCTATCATTGAATCCACATTATGTGCAGATTGATATTGAACAAGACAATTGCAAGCCCAAAACCTGTTAAGAAACCAAACTGTAGGAACAAAAATAATAATAATAATAATAATAATAATTCATTAGCAATCAGGAGCAATTGACTTCTAAATGAAATGTACCTTAAAAGATATTTCAGTGGTCATAGTAAATCCATGTGTAATGACAGGCTCTTCCTCTGCGGTTCTTCCCTTCCAACAATCCAGTTCAACACAACGACAGCCTGCCAACAAAACCTGACGATACATCTCTACTGACGAGTTACCGGCCAGCTGTCCAGCTGAAACACAGGCAAGAAACAAAATGTGTCTTATTACATGAGGCTTGAAACTATGGCAAACATTCCTTTAACAATTGCGTATGAATCCAATTAAATATAAAACAATGCACGAAGATTTAAAAGCAACATCTGGTGTGGTTAAGACAAGAAGCTGTAAAGATATAAGAAACTGCAACAATATTTTATAGTAGGAAGAAACCCATTCAGTGACTGTAGGATCATATTTGTAATGAGAATTCTCCTTGCATGCCCCTTTTTTTGGAGGTCACCAAAGTTATTCACAAAGCCCTGTCGTTGTAGCGATACCTGTTGTAGCGGAGAGGTAGTATAATCCACAAGGTCTCCGCTGGTAGACAGGAAAACAGGCAATAATCCAAGTAGGCAGGTACAGCATACAATAATCCAGGTAGCGTTATGTAATCCTCCCCTCCCAAGAACTAGACGACACATAGGCTGGGAGTCAACTGAGGTCTTTATTCACAGTTCCAGTATTTGTGCAAGTCCCCATGCAAGGGGTTTCCATACTGACATAACATTCTCCACATTTCTCCCATCAGGCACTGCTGGACGAGAGGGACACTCCCACTAAAATATACAGTTAAGTGGATTATCCCTCCGTGCAGCAGAACCAACAATTTATATTAAAAACCATAACTTTGGCAATATTCGTTACATTTAGACATATGGACGTTTGGTAGATAGCTGGAGTCAGAGTGCACATTTCGTGAAAGTACGGCTCAGATCCCAGCTTAAATTACCGAACGCCGCATGAAATACACATTACATTTATGTTCGCTTCAAACTACCGATTGAGCTTAGGGGATCACATTACCGAAGAACCGGGGCTCCCGAACGGCTTGGAAGTCCAGCGGTATTCGTGCCATTGAGTAGCCGATTTTAGTTCCAGGCGCTCGATGACCAAATACCGCTGGCCGAACAAAGGATCCAAAATGGCCGACCGCCGCGTGGTCGGTAGTCGAACGACAGTCACCTTGAATCCTCTTAAATACCGATTGCAACATTGTTGCAATCCTTAATGAGGGCCACACGGCCTCCTGTGTGTGGTCTCCCTTCGGTAGTTTGGTTGTTTCACGAACAGTGATGAAATTCACCGTTCGTGAAACGATTTGCAAGGGGCTGGCGGCTTTTCTTTCCGGCAGCATACGAATACCAGCATACGAATATGATTACTTGTGTGAACCACATTACACCCACTTGGTTCTTAAAGACATACATATGCAATAACATAATACATACACGAAGGACAATATACAGTGGCTGTGTTCGCCACACCTGTCCATCACAGTGCCGTGTGATTCTGGAAGTGACATCATTTATGATGCTTAATGTATTTCTTGGGTTTCTATTTGTAGGCTATGTAATTAGGCAGTTTTGTGGCGGGTGGGGGCCCTAAAGTAAAATATTGGGAGGGGACCTATTTTCCTCCCCCCGGCCCCCACCCCTGAGCGGTGGGTGCGGGCCCTAAATTATAATGGGGTACCGAATGTCCTCCCCCTGGCCCCCACCCCTGAGCGGTGGGTGGGGCCCCTAAAAACTAATTAAGGGGGTCCTAATGTCCTCCCCCCTGGCCCCCACCCCTGAGCGGTGGGAGGGGGTCCTAAAAACGAATTGGGGGAGGGACCTAATGTCCTCCCACCTGGCCCCTACCCCTAAATTAGAATGAGGGGGGGTCCAGGAGGGAGGACATTAGGTCCCCCTCCAATTAGTATTTAGGGCCCCCACCCACTGCTCAGGGGTGGGGGCCAGGGGGGAGGACATTAGGTCCCCCCATTACTTTACTTTAGGGCCCCCACCCGCCGCTCATGGGTGGGGGCCGGGGGAGGACAATAGGTCCCCCCCCTATTTTACTTTAGGGCCTCCACCCACCGTTAAGGGGTGGAGGTCAGGGGGGGGGGGGGCAACAGGTCCCCCCTTCAGGTTAGGAGGGGGGGGTTGTGTGTGTTTCTTTGTTTTTTACAGTGAGCAGCCATAGGCTCACTGTTTAATAGACATGCCCCTACTCGCGGTATAGCGAACAGGGGCATAATTTACTAATACTAAGTAATCTTTACTTTTACTTAGTATTAGTAAATTTGGCTGAAAGACCAATTCAGGTCTTTCAGCCTTTTAGTAGATAGCTTCCTAATACCATGGGAATTAGGGAGTTATCTACTTATTCCTCATTCCTGTCATTGCATTGACTGGCTAAGTAACTTACATTTTTTATGAATGTGTGTTACTTGATTGTTGTAAGTGTTACAAATGCTTACAGCTGAATCCTGGCTATGTTTGTATACCTTTTATTTAAAATTTTATACAGTGTAACATTCTTCTTCTTCCACTGGGTAAGTATATTAGTACTTAGGCAATACTGTACTTCGGAACTTTGGCAATTCGGCACTTCAGAACTTCGGCAACTTCGGCACTTCAGCACTTCGACACTTTGTAAATTCGGTAATTTCGGAACTTCGGGACCTCGGTAATTCGGCACTTCGGCTATTCGGACATTCGGAAGTACCCGAATGTCCGAATTTCCCGAAATTCGTCCGAATTCATATTCGTCCCTAAACAAATTGCACATGTCTATACTTTTCTTTAGAAGACTTATTGATCATAGTAGTCCATAGTATCTGTTATTATACCAATAACAATATTCATTCATAAGTAATGTTTTTTTTGACTGTTTATATTTAAGAGAGTTGTTATAATACAAGCAGAAAACAAATTACATGAATGTAAAAAAAAAATGTATCAAAGATCTTTTACATTTGGTGTGGTCCTGTTGGTATCAGGTGGGAAGAAAGTCTTAAAAAAAGGCAGCTTGCTTAGTGAATAACATGTCAATATCCCTAGAATTTAGGATAAGGACTAGGGGTATGAAACTAATCCAAGTGACAAAAAGAAAATGTCATGACTTATTTTGTTTTGTTTTGGTTTTGTTACTATATTCTTGTAAGAGTGCAGACTTTCCATTGAGTACATAAGAAAGCACACATCTGTGTTTTTATCACAACCATGACGGAGATTAAAAATTAACAAATTAAAAAGTTAAAGTTTGACATGCTAAAGTCTGTGTTTGCCACCAAGGGTGTAACCATTTTTTCTTATTGCATTTTAGCTCTCTTTCTGCAGATAAAATAATCAATGCAAACATTTGGGCTTGTGGTATGAAGGAAAGATTAAACAAAACAAGACATTACAAAAACAAAGAAACGCTTTTGACTGCAACCCAAAAATAGTTCAATGACAGCATCATAAAGTAAACACACGTTCTACTATAATGTTTGTCGAGTTGTATGCAAAGCTTCCTTTATTTGCGCTAATCAAGATGAGAAAGCGTCTAAGTCGTCTAAGTTTAATGTGATGTATAACTTTCCCTTGTGATCTATTCATCTCATATTGTAATTTTCTCCTAGGAGATAAATACAACTTCTCTTAGACAGTAAACTTGTTTTAATAGGGCTGTGTTCATCTCTTGGTTCTGTCACGTTTATTTGTTTATCTGTTATTTGCTCTTATTTCCAGTTGCGGTATATGTTACGCTATATAAATAATTGCAATTACAGTGCCTTGCAAAAGTATTCACCCCCCTTGACTTTTTTTTACCTATTTTGTTACATTATGGCCTTAAGTTCAATGTTTTGTTAATCTGAATTTTATGTGATGGATCAGAACACAATAGTCTAATTTGGTGAAGTGAAATTAGAAAAATATATACATAAAACGATTTTTTTAGAAATAGAAAACAGAAAATTGGCATGTGCGTATGTATTCATTTCGGCCATCAAAGAAAATGCTATGTCTGGCACAAACCCAACACATCACATCACCCAAAGAACACCATCCACACAGTGAAACATGGTGGTGGCAGCATCATGCTGTGGGGATGTTTTCGGGACTGGGAAACTGGTCAGAGTTGAGGGAAAGATGAATGGTACTAAATACAGGGATTTTCTTGAGCAAAATCAGTACCACTCTGTGCGTGATTTGAGGCTAGGAGGGAGGTTCACCTTCCAGCAGGACAATGACCCCAAACACACTGCTAAAGCAACACTTGAGTGGTTTAAGGGGAAACATGTAAATGTGTTGGAATGGCCTAGTCAAAGACCAGACCTCAATCCAATAGAAAATCTGTGGTCAGACTTAAAGATTGCTGTTCCCAAGCGCAAACCATCCAATGTAAAGGAGCTGGAGCAGTTCTGCAGGGAGGAATGGGCAAAAATCCCACTGGTAAGATGTGGCAAGCTCATAGAGACTTATCCAAAGCGACCTGGAGCTGTGATTGCCGCAAAAGGTGGCTCTACAAAGTATTGACTTTAGGGAGGTGAATAGTTATGCACATTGACTTTTTCGGTTGTTTGTCCTATTTGTTGTTTGCTTCACAATAAAATAAAAAAATCTTGTTGTGGGCAAGTTGTGGGCATGTTCTGTAAATTAAATGATGCAAATCCTCAAACAATCCATGTTAATTCCAGGTTGTGAGGCAACAAAACACGAAAATTGCCAAGGGGGGTGAATACTTTTGCAAGGCACTGTATAACATAACGTCTTATTGCCTGCCACTCATTGTTTGAGTTAAGGCATGTTAATAACGTAAGGTGGGAAATGTACCAGGAATCTCTCCAGATGACTGGGTGATGTCCTCAGCATTCAGCGAAGAAAATGCAAAAATATGTCTGTGCTATATTTTCTCTGCACATATTAATAAAATATTGCTTCTGTTACACTAAGCTAAATATCAATGGACTGTGCTTGGAGTTTAGAGATTTGAAACAGCAGGTGTACTGCGAAATGTGGGACTTTATTCACTACATGATTTGCACAATGTAGGGCAAAATGAAACACTGAAAAAGACCTATTCCAAGCATAACAATGTTAGCCAGGCTGTCAGCTCACATTATTATTATTATTATTGCCATTTATATAGCGCCAACAGATTCCGTAGCGCTTTACAATATTTTGAGAGGGGGGGATGTAACAATAAATAAGACAATTACAAGAAAACTTACAGGAATAATAGGTTGAAGAGGACCCTGCTCAAATGAGCTTACAGTCTATAGGAGGTGGGGTATTAGAAACATTAGGATAGGAAATATCAAGTAGGAGTGAAGCAGAGCTGGAGGAGAGAGCAAAGCACTATCCCATAGGAGAGCAAGAGACAGGTATGTAAGGGAGAGATTACTCTGGGAGGCCATACGCTTTCCTGAAGAGATGGGTTTTAAGGCCCTTCTTAAATGATTGAAGACTAGGGGAGAGTCTGATGGCAGTAGGCAAGTTATTCCATAGGAGAGGAGCCGCCCGTGAGAGGTCCTGCAAGCGTGAGTTGGCCGTACGGGTGCGAGCAGCGGTCAGGAGGTGGTCGCGGGCAGAGCGGAGGGTACGAGGAGGGGCATACCTCTGGATCAGTGAAGAGATATAAGAGGGGCTGGAATTGTTCAGTGCTTTAAATGTATGGGTTAGCACTTTGAATTGACTCCTATAGGATACAGGGAGCCAATGTAAGGACAGGCAGAGGGGCGAGGTGTGAGAGGACCGACTGGATAGGAAAATCAGTCTAGCTGCAGCATTCATTACAGACTGTAGCGGGGCAGTACGGCTTTTGGGGAGACCAATCAGGAGAGGGTTACAGTAATCCATGCGGGAAATTACTAGAGCATGGACAAGCTCCTTGGTAGCATCTTGCGTAAGAAAGGGGCGGATGCGGGCTATGTTTTTGAGTTGGAACCTACAGGACTTGGCAACAAACTGGATGTGAGACTCAAAGGTGAGACCAGAGTCAAGTATGACGCCAAGACAGCGCGCTTGTAGGGATGGACTTATGTGGATATCACTGACTTGAAGGGAGAGTGAGAGAGGAGCATCAGTATTAGGAGGAGGAAAGACAAGGAGTTCAGTTTTAGAGAGGTTAAGTTTGAGAAAGCGTGACGACATCCAGTCAGAGATGGAAGAGAGGCAAGCAGTGACACGTTGCAGGACGGCCGGGGAGAGGTCCGGTGAGGAGAGGTATATCTGAGTGTCATCAGCGTACAGGTGGTAGTTGAATCCAAAAGAGGCAATAAGTTTTCCAAGAGAGGCAGTATAAAGAGAAAATAGAAGGGGACCAAGGACAGAGCCTTGGGGAACTCCAACCGAGACAGGGCGAGGGGAGGAGGTATCCTTGGAAAAGGAGACACTAAATAAGCGTTGGGAGAGATAGGAGGAAAACCAAGAGAGGACAGAGTCACAGAGACCGAGTGATTGAAGAGTTTGAAGGAGGAGAGCATGATCAACTGTGTCAAAGGCAGCAGAGAGGTCAAGGAGAATTAATATGGAGTAG
The DNA here is from genome assembly GCF_036172605.1 of Pelobates fuscus. NCBI lineage: Eukaryota > Metazoa > Chordata > Amphibia > Anura > Pelobatidae > Pelobates > Pelobates fuscus. The sequence goes on along the minus strand of NC_086318.1, from coordinate 417,865,655 downwards.
TGACCTTTGGATTTAGCGGAGATTAGGTCATTAGTCACTTTGATAAGAGCGGTCTCAGTAGAGTGGAGAGGGCGGAAGCCAGACTGAAGAGGGTCAAGGAGAGAGTTGGAATTAAGGAAGTGAGACACACGGGTAAAGACAAGTCTTTCCAAAAGCTTTGATGAGTAAGGGAGCAGGGATATGGGACGATAGTTAGAGGGGGAGGACGGGTCAAGAGATGTATTTTTCAGGATAGGTATTACAGTGGCATGTTTAAGGTCATCTTGCCATTTAGCAAAACATCTTTCCCTATTCCATTTATACATTGGACACATTATGCTTAGCGTTGTTTAGCAAGTGTTAAAGGCACACTCCAAACACCTAAAGAACTTTAGCATGCTAAAATGCTTTATGTGTGAAGAGTGTGTTCTCTTTTTTTTCATTTTACAAAAACTGTAGATTTCAGTCTAAATTTGCACTTTTATAAATTAACCTGGCTACATCCTTTTGGCTGTCAGTCAGATAGCCAATCCAGTTACTTCCTGGTTGTTTAGCTCAGGGGAGCAATTGCTCAGAGCACTTGCCTTGCAAAGACTTCTTATTGAGCTGCATTGGGAAGTCTGTGATTGGACAGCCACAGAAAGTCTGGACAGGGTTAGAAGGGGAGGGCTTGCAAAGGCTGCAAAAAAGAGATCTACAGCTTTTCCCAGCTGTATTTATATATACCACAAATAAGAAATATACAATTAATTGCATGTATAATTTCATTGGGGTTATATTTACTAAACAGTGGTTTGCATTTTTTTTAATGTATTTATTTATTTTCAATTTGGGCAGTGGTGTGTCCCTTTAAGTCCCTACATTCTCCTTTGCCCTTTGTGGATATTCACAGCAGGAAACACAATTTCTCTGCTTGAGCTATGTTCAGTCCCTATGCATTGGACAGAAGGAGTATAAAATCCCACCCCTTCCCCTGACTTGCTTTACAGGAGCTTGAAACACTTAAAAAAAAACTTCAGTACTACCATCACTATAGGAGAAAGTATTAAATAGAATATTTTAAAAATTTGGCACTGCTAACAGAGTATATTTCCTACAATAGTGTGCTCTCTATGTATAATAGTAAAATATATCTATGGAGGTTGCAAATCTCATTCTAAGGGCCAGTGGAGAACTACAATGCAGGTACTATAACTAGGGACGTATTAGCCGGGAGGCAAACAAGGCATTTGCCTTGGGCGGCACTTTCCAGGGGGCGGCAAAAAAAGCCGCCCCCAAATGCCCAGGGCAAATTTCTTGTTAGCCTAACGGCTAACTAAAAATCCGGTCGGGCGGGCGGCGCTGGCGAGGGAGCACTGATTAGTGAGCTCTCTGCTCAGCTCCCTCGCGCACCACAGAGTGATGCCGGGAGCCGGAATATGACGTCATAGTGCCTAGGGCAGAACAAAACCAGGATACACCACTGACTATAACAACATTATAAGATAAAGTTGTTAAAGTGCCTATAGTGTTTCTTTAGGCCAGTGGTTCCCAACCCAGTCCTCAAATACTCCATAACAGTCCAGGATTTAAGGGTTACACAGTTGTGTCTAAAGTGTTTTTAGAAAACAAAAACAAAAAAACACTTTAGATACAACAGATACAACAGGGTAATCCCTAAATTCTGTACTGGTTGGGGGTACTTGAGGACTGGGTTGGAAACCCCTGCTTTAGAAAATCTGACAAATAAATATAAACATGCAATTTCTTACTAATGTTTCTAAGAGGTCTGTATTTGTGAATATATTTCAGTGAATTGAAAACTGAAATGTAAAAATGTAGCATGTAGTGTTGACCCAGCTATAGTCACAGCACGGCTATTTCAGTGTGAATTTTGCAGTTGGATAAATCCCATATAATTTATATGCTGCATGAGGCAACTCAGTCAATCAAAGAGCAATTCCAAAGGGTTGCCTTGATTAGTTAATTGCTTTTTATGAGCTGCCCACCAACATTTACAAATCATTTATGCCAACAAATCATGAAACTGGAACTGGCAGCCCTACCTATGACACTGGCATTGCTTAGAGTATATAGGAAATTGGGATTGATTGTTATTCTGCTCAAATATAAGCTACCGTTTTAATGTTAAGATTTTTTTTGTTTGTTTGTTTTTTTCTTAGCACAGGCTGTAATCATTTTCTAAAAAAATAAATTAAAATAATAGAAAAACAAAACCACAATGGTGCTTCTAAATAAGTGATCAGTACTTGATGTGCTGCCAAGACTTTCCATTTAAAGCTCAGGAAAGGGCCCTTGTAATTAGACATATGCCCAGTGTTTTCCATGCCTGGATTGTAACATAGTTACCAACTTGCCACCTACAGCAAGGCACTACATCAGTGATGGTTAGCCCAGTGCCACCGTGATTACATTTTCCATAAAGCTTGGCTGAACCATCTTACGTCAATAACTAAAGCTTATTTTATATTATTAGATAACAAAATGGGATTTCTAAATACAATGACATCGTGTCACACACCCTGAGAGCCATTTGTGTTTGTTACTGTAAATCTTTTTCCCGAGCATTTAGGGCAGACATCAATCAATTGCTATATTAACACTTCTTAATTTCGAATAGTTAAGGGTATCAGATCCACCATGTTTCCCCTGGCACGTATTACTTACATATTGATGGCCAGCATGTTAAAAGTGATACCCTTGCAGTATGTAGACTTAAAATGCTACAAGAGGGAAGTCAATGTATTAATCATTGAGGGAACTGCAGCATATGAATTCTACACACTGCAGGTCAATGGCATGGGCTATCACTGTAAAAAAGGGATACATGTCCAGGTAAATATGTTTGCGTTGGGTGAAGAAAAACAAGTTTCAAACCCAAATGTATTTAAATTATTAGTAATGGGCTGTAGTATAAACCATTTATCTCACTGTAAAAGAGGCAATAATTTAACTACTGGCACTTATATATAAAGCAACACTTTGGGTACCATAACAATGTCATCTTAATTAAGTTATTATGGTGCCAGTAGATCCTTGGCACCGAATTACCTTAAATGGTTAAATTATTTAAGGACAGTTTAACGTTAACGTTGTAAAGATGGTGCCAAACTGCTCTACTGTCTAGTTTCCAACGATGTCAGAGGCTTAGATGAGAAAGCCACGGACTGGGCGCCAATGAGATTTAGAGTGCCAGGGGATGCTCTCAGTCTATCACTAAAACCACATTTACAAAACTGTGTGAAAAAACTACGTACTGGTTTAACCCCTTATGGTAAGACTTTGTCTCTGATTATCAGAATACTAATTGGTTTGGTGTCATAATATATTAAAGTGTGAAATCCTACACATTGAGTTTCATTTGAAGAGATGTTAAATATGGTCACTGTAATTATTGTCTGTTACCCTGTGACGTTCCATTGTGTTGTGCCACATTGTATTTTTCAGGTATGATAATCGGTGAATGGTGATTTACCTGTGAGGTAGGTATTGTGCGAAGAGTTGATAAAGTAATGAGAGAGTGGCTGGGACATGTCTTCATTTAAATCCAGTTTCTCGTGCGGTATGACTCCATTTTCCTCACCACTTAGATATCTCATAAACCCTTCCACAGATATGTGTCCTGAGGAAAGATAAAATGAAGAAAGATCATTTACTTGGATTGCTTTACTGTATTTTACTAACCCACCAAAAGCCAGATGGACCTTAAAGGCACAAAGATCAAGAGGGAAATGGCTGGTCCATGGCTAGTTGGATCCTTTAAAATACAATTTCTGCTGCACCCATGTCTTATATCTGGACCAATCTTCCACTCAGATACCTCTTAATAGCAATTAAAAAATTAAAAATGATGTCTGTTATTCTTATAATGCATTCTTTAATATTTAAATCAGTATATACAATGCAAAAAATATCCCAAAAATAAAATATAATATTCATATTAATAAACTTGTATTTTATACCTACTGTTTATTTATTTTTCTATTTATACCTTTTTTTATTTTTTTTTACAATTAATAAAACATAAGAAAACTAATTGTTAGAACATAAAGACATTTTTATTTGTTGGTTTTTTTCAGCCACTACTCGAGTCATAGTAGAGGAGTGATCTGTGTATAATAGAAAGTTTTGTTAAGAAAGATTACATTACTATTAATATTTCTCGGAACTTAGAAGTCATGAAAACATATTTCTTAACAAATCACAAGCTAGTACTGGTCTTACTTTAAGTACATCGCAAGAATAAAATTAAAGGACCGCCATTACTACATATCGTGAATTGGTAATTCCCAGACCAATGGGTTTTTCTAGCTCAGACAAATTTCTATTATGTCGAATGATAATGTATTCCCATCTAAACCGCTATTCAGTTTATCAAACATGAGGCAATTCCGTCGTGTCCATCATTTTGAATGGAGCAGTTGTCTTCAGATGATCTGATACATCTTCTCAATAAAGCCATATTGTAGTGACAGATAACAAAATTGTATTCACTGATGTCTATCTCATTCTTATCCATAAAGTACCGAGAAATTATAGAGTCAGTACAATGGAAAGGCATAATGGACACATAATTGGTATCTTGACGTTGCATAGACACATTACAAAGAAGCAATGCATGGCGATGAGAGTGTTAGTGATAACTTGCAGTTTAGAGAAAGGGAGAGACTATTAATACAGCTACAGTTAAAAGAACATTCCATTGAAAATGTAATTTTTACAATTTTACTATTTTAACAAATATACCCCCCCAAAAAACAGGAATGTCATTTTGTCTGTATTTTATTTTTCCTTTGGGGTTGCACTTTACTCCCCACGGGTTGGTGAGCAGACAGTGGACATTTATTTTTTGCTGTTTAGCTTTTTTAATTCTACAATAAAGTATTTTTTTTTACCTGTTACCCGGCTCACCAGAGCATATATTGGATCCCACGTACTCTAGGGACTGATCCTCCCTGAGCGCCATAGCTTTGAGTGGGGCTTACACCACTCCTAATTTGTGAGTTTTATGCTACTAGGGGGTTTATGCATTTTAAATGACTTTATTGCACAAGGAGTGCTTCTCATTTTTTATCTCCTTTTTACAGATACCTACAGTACATATTGCCCAGTGCATATTGTACAGAGTATAAGTATATGTATGGGTGTGATTGGTATAGGTGGTTGTTATATTGGATGACACCCACTCCACTTATGTAAGCACTTTAAGATATCAATTAACACTTAAGGTTTTATAAATATCTTTTGCGCACCAGCACTTTACACTTTCATATTACAGATTAGATTTATCACTAAACTGGGTAATGCTGATAATCACAGAAATTGAACATCTTAGGCCAAAAAAAACAACCGGGGAAGCATCTTCCAGATCAACCATTTTCATCTTGGATGTGTTAGTATAAAATTGACAATTCAAATGTCAGTTTTAGACAATTTCAGAATTAGTTTATAACCCCCTAGTGTTCACCTGCAAAAACAACTAATTAGAAAGATTACAGAATGTGATGTTTCGTGTATTCTGGATTTACCGAGTAGGACTGTTATTTCACTGTAGTACAACAAAAGTCAGACACACCAAAACCACAGAGTGCCTGGGGGAGTTGTGTAGCAATAGGGGTTGTTTGAATGCAGATGTGACTGGGCATCGGAGTTTCTGAGGTCACATGATATCCTGCACTCGTTACAGTGGATAATGTGTTAAGAAACAGGAAAATAGTCTGCGCTGCTTCTCACAGACCACTTGCTCCTCTGCTTCACACCAAAGACTGGATGGACGAGATATCGCCGTAACACATTGTCACCCACTCATAGAATGTTAACCTCATCAGCTTACAAGTCACATGTTAACACTACCAAGACTATAGGTGAAGGCGTAGTATGGGCGTAGTATTTGCTACAAAACACACTTCATATGTATTGATCTTTAAAATGGTTCAGATATGTTTAATAACAAGTTTACACTTTAATTTTACTTGTGTTGAATAAGATCAAACACCGCTCTTCCTAGTTTAACCCAGACACTGGTTGAGTTATTCACTAAACTGATGATGGTGGAGAATCGACAAGAACATTTCAAAATGTGATTACAAAATAGATCTGCTGGGAAGAGAGCTGAGTTGAAGAATTTTGCCTATTGACTATTTTGGCCACAGATTTTGTCTGTGATAATTTCACACGGTTTTCAGTTTGGAGAATAACCTTGTCAGGGTTTCAAGGTCAGCACTGAGTATGCATTGGTACACCATTAAGAACAGAAATTGAAAAAACATTCCAAGCACTGACACATGACAGGTGCTACGTGCAAATTTGTTTTATTTAGTTCTATTTTATAATCTTATAATTTTGTTATTTGTTCTCTCTCTAAAAAAATAAAAAGTCTAAAAAAATTATTAAATCCAACCTTGAGGTTCTATATAATAAGTACAGAATAGAGTTTAACATTTACAGTAATTTCGGCATTTAACGCAGTATTTTGCAAATTTTGATTTACGAGCTTTATCAAATCAAATTTGATGGGAAAAACGTTTACTGCCTATCTGCATTTCTTAGCAAACTTGCATGCCTTCAAATAAAAAAATTTAAAAAACACATTGATAATATATATTTATCCAATTATATTTCTTGCGACAGCTCACTGTTTTAACTAACAAAGAATGTCTGTACTTTGTATTAAATAACAGAACAACTGTATACATGTCTCTAATAGCAATAAAAAAGTATTTTTTTAAATTAAATCTGAGTACATTTCCCAAAAAAGGAAAAAAGTCTACTTTATAATATAGAGGGGTATTTGTCTCAAAGCAACATGATATTTCCCACCAACTATCTGGACCACCGCAAACATATATTATACTTTTTAGTTTTATTCACAAGCTCTTTAAATAACTTGAAAAATATTTTTTAGAACTCTAAGCTCAGTGGGTATTACAGTTCCACAGAGATGTTTTTGTGCATCGAGAATGTTCATCAAAGGTTTTTTTTCCACTGTATGTTATCAATACATGACTTTTTGGTATAATGACATTTTACTCCCACATTTGCAGGTAGGAGAAAACAGAATACATTTTCTAAGCGGGCAAAGATCCTTTTTAGATTGTACTGCAGGTGTGTTTCAAATGGAAATGTTTCAATTGAGGTATATGAATAAATTGCAATACAATATCATATATTGACCATTCTATAAGCTATTTTTTTTAACTTAAATTCTAAATGATAAAAAAAAAATGTATCTTGTAAACGCTGACCCATTCAGTTCTATATTGGGAGCTTCATGGGCCCAGAGGTGAAAACTTCCATGGGCCGAATTAAAAAATGTAAATTTTCAGTGTTTTGTGCTTGAAAACTCATGAGTCTGACCTCCGTTTGCAACCAGTGTTGTCAGCCATATATTAGACCATCCTTACGTCCATTTATAAAAAGAAAAATTGGGAGAGCAATGGGTACAGGGGGGTCAATGCCTATGGGTCATGACATACATAGAATCCAGCCTATCTGGGGCACAGAGGGGCTGCACTATGCCCTCATTTGTCAGATTTATTATTCATTATGCCGGTGAGATAGCTCAGTTAATGCATCATCAGTAGAATCTGTTCAGCCCTTGGTTGCAGCTTTGAATCCCAAGAGTTTCGACTCAGCCTTTCATCCTTCTGGGGTAGATAAAATAAGTACCATTAAATTGGGTAATAGTAACAACCCCTGGATGTTCGGCTAAGGTAATATCCCCAGGACGTACTTGAAAACCAGAGTAATCTGAATGTACCTTTCCTGGTTAAATACTTCGTTGTTATTATTATTATTATTTATATACAGTGACAAAGCTAATTTACCCATGTCACCGATCCTGGTCTGTGCCTCCCTGGAACATTGATATGAATATGGTGCTAGGCACTTCAGAGCAGCAGAAGATCACAGAAAATAAAAAGATATAAAAAACTGTCAGACTTCTTGGGTTTATTGCAATGTGTGAGCATGGAGCTTCAGCTCCAAAAACCCTTACGTTAATCTGGCCCCAGAGCCAAAAAGGAAGGGATAATATTAACATCCAAATGGAAATGTATACACAAGCGCTACACCACTTGCCTCTTAAACTCTCACCAAAAAAATAATTGTAAAGACATTGGAGGTTTAGAGTACAATGGAATACAGAAAAGCGATCAACAGACTGAACGTAACAGACACTGTCAGGATTCTAGAAGACATTATCCAAACTATTCTGGAGTTTATAGCATCAGTGGATGGGCAGCTTCCTGACTACAGCTTAGACAACCCAGCTCAGGGGCCAGTGCTTATAGCTTTGCACTTAATTCCCACAGTTTTCAGCCTGGGCACTAGATATAGAGGAACAAGGCATTGTGCTTCTTATGGGGAGTACTGGGCTTTATACAGAACTGATAAGGGGCTGGTTGAGGACTCGTCTGCTTTTTTATCCAGGATAATCTCTCATAGAGTACATACAATATATATAATGTATACAATATACAACGTAGAGGAGGGGGGGGGGCAGAAAGGAAAGTACAAACTGACAACTACATCAACTCACTTAATATCACCAACACAATGACATTAACAATATTCTAGGAAGAGTAAACATAAGGGAATTAAACGCATGGACAATAGTTCCAACACTTATCATGCTACACAAGGTTAACACCCATAAGCAAACAGCAACAATAACAATGTATTTCTTAGCCTGCAGAATAGATCAGCACTTACTGTAATTTACTATTAGTCAGGATCGGGATTTACGAATCTGATTGGTGGGAACATTTTGTCTGCCCATCGGTTTCTGCCAAAAGCAAACTTTTTGTAGGTTTCGTCTTGGAAACTTCCCTAAATGAAGTTGCTTTATACTAAGCATCATTCAGAACAACAAAGAAGGCAATTAAAAAGTTACTCTAGGACTCTGGGAAGTGCCCTCCCCCCCTATATTGCATGATATAAATTAAAAACATAATTTACATTTTATTTTTTTTAAAAAAGAATGATACTTTAAAAATGTAAGCAATTGTGCAAAAATGATAGAGTCTAATCCAGTTATTATATTATAAGTCCATGGTTTATTATTATTATTTTATTATTATTGCCATTTATATAGCGCCAACAGATTCCGTAGCGCTTTACAATATTATGAGAGGGGATTTAACTATAAATAGCACAATTACAAATAAACTTACAGGAACAATAGGTTGAAGAGGACCCTGCTCAAACGAGCTTACATTCTATAGGAGGTGGGGTGTAAAACACATTAGGACAGGAATTTGCAATCAAATAAGGTGGGCTGCCCTTTAGGAGAGGGCAAGAGACAGGTATGTGAGGTAAGGGTTAGTCTTGGAGGCCATAAGCTTTCCAAAAGAGATGGGTTTTAAGGCACTTCTTAAAAGATGCAAGACTAGGGGAGAGTCTGATGGCGGTAGGCAGGCTATTCCATAGGAAGGGAGCCGCCCGTGAGAAGTCCTGCAAGCGCGAGTTGGCCGTACGAGTGCGGACAACGGACAGGAGGTGGTCACGGGCAGAACGGAGAGACCGAGAAGGGACATACCTATGGATCTGTGAGGAGATATAAGAGGGGCTAGAGTTGTTCAGTGCTTTATAGGTGTGAGTTAGTACCTTGAATTGACTCCTATAGCATACAGGAAGCCAATGTAAGGACTGGCAGAGGGGTGAGGTGTGAGAGAAACGACTAGAGAGGAAAATCAATCTAGCAGCAGCATTCATTACGGACTGTAAGGGTGCAGTACGGCTATTGGGGAGACCAATCAGGAGAGGGTTACAATAATCCATGCGGGAAATTACTAGAGCATGGACAAGCTCCTTGGTAGTATCTGGTGCAAGAAAGGGGCGGATGCGGGCTATGTTTTTAAGATGGAATCTACAGGATTTGGCAACATGCTGGATGTGAGGCTCAAAGGTGAGACCAGAGTCAAGTATGACGCCAAGACAGCGTGCTTGCAAGGATGGACTGATGTTGGTACCACAAACTTGGAGGGAGAGCGAAAGAGGAGGATCAGTATTAGGAGGAGGAAAGACAAGGAGCTCAGTTTTTGAGAGATTGAGTTTCAGAAAGCGGGAGGACATCCAGTCAGAGATGGAAGAAAGGCAAGCAGTGACACGTTGCAGGACGGCAGGGGAGAGGTCCGGGGAGGAGAGATATAGTTGGGTGTCATCAGCGTACAGGTGGTAGTGAAATCCAAAAGAGGTAATAAGTTTGCCAAGAGAGGCAGTATAAAGAGAAAAAAGAAGGGGACCAAGGACGGAGCCTTGGGGAACTCCAACTGAGACAGGGCAAGGGGAGGAGGTATCATTAGAAAAGGAGACACTGAATGAGCGTTGGGAGAGATAAGAGGAAAACCATGAGAGGACAGAGTCACAGAGACCAAGCGATTGAAGAGTTTGAAGAAGGAGAGCATGATCAACGGTGTCAAAGGCCGCTGAGAGGTCAAGAAGAATTAGTATGGAGTAGTGGCCTTTGGATTTAGCTGCGATTAGGTCGTTAGTAACTTTGATAAGGGCAGTCTCTGTAGAGTGGAGAGGGCGGAAGCCAGATTGAAGAGGGTCAAGGAGAGAGTTGGAATTGAGGAAATGAGACACACGGGTAAAGACAAGTCTTTCCAGAAGCTTTGAGGAAAAAGGGAGCAGGGATATGGGACGGTAGTTAGAGGGGGTGGATGGGTCGAGGGATGGTTTTTTTAGTATAGGTACTACAGTGGCATGTTTAAGGTCAGCAGGGACGATGCCAGAGGAGAGCGAGCAGTTGAAGATGTGTGTTAAAGAAGGCACGAGACAAGTGGAGAGAGATCTAATAAGGTGAGATGGGACAGGATCGAGCGGGCAAGTGGTGGGGCGAGAGGAGCAAAGAAGAGCAGCCACCTCTTGGTCAGTAGCTGGGGAGAATGTCTGAAGGGTAGGAAAGGCATGATCTATGTGTGATTGAGAAACAGAAAGGCAAGGAGGGGAGAATTCTTTCCTTAGCTGTTCAATCTTGTCAGTGAAGTAACATGCGAAGTTATCAGCAGTAAGGTTAGTTTTGGGGGTGGCCACAGCAGGGTGAAGAAGAGAATTAAAGGTGTGAAAGAGACGCCTGGGGTTGCGGGAACATGAACTAATGAGAGTGGAAAAATAGGACTGTTTGGCAAGGGCAAGGGCTGCACTGTATGAACACAATATGAATCTATAATGGAGAAAGTCTGATTGTGTACGAGACTTCCTCCAGGAGCGTTCAGCACAACGGGAGCATCTTTGCAGGTAGCGCGTTGATTTAGTATGCCATGGTTGGGGGCGGGTCCTCCTTGAGGTGCTTGTTTGGAGTGGCGCTGCAGTGTTCAAGGCAGATGTAAGAGTAGAGTTATATATGGAGATGGCCTGTGAAGGACAGGAGAGGGAAGGGATGGACAGCAGTTGTGAATCAATGTCAGCTGACAACTGTTGGAGATCAAGAGAATTAAGGTCCCTCCTGAGTTGAGGGGGGTTAGGCTGAGGTTTTTGGGTGAGGGGGTATGTGAGAGCAAATGATAAGAGGTGGTGATCAGAGAGTGGATATGGAGTGTTTTCTGCCCACTCCAAGAATAAGCTTGACCAATCAGGATCCTCTCATTCTGGTCTATGCCGTTGGACATGATTGACCCAGTACACCAACGGTTATAGAGTAGAACTACACTAGTTTTTTTTTTTTTTTTTTTTTTTTAGTGATTGGTAGTGTGAAAGTGTGCTATCTTTCTTGCAGATTTCAAAGATCTCCATGCACTGTCTCAATTCTGTTTAGAGCTGGGATTTTGTGACATTTGTGTAGTTTAACTGACCTACAACACTCAAAACGGTCCTGATGACATGCACATTTGCGTGACTGAACACTGCAGGTTAAAGGTAGGGACAGAGAGGTAATGTATGTATGCAGGAACAGTAACAAGTGAGCATTTTACAGTGGGGGAGATGGCACAAAGTATTCAAGGTTAAGGTATGCTATGTAAACCAGAGCATGGAAAAAAATAATTCATTTTAATTATTAAGGCCACCAGATAAAATATACATACAAGTTACGTTGCTGCCTAAAGCACCCTTTAACAAGATTTTTAACTAAATACTTTCTACCTTTGTATAGTCTACTTCAAGTAGCAAGAAAGAAAAAAAAGGACACAATGAGATAACAGCTCATATAACATATGCTGACTGAATAAAAAAAACTGCAATCTGTCATAGTGATGCTTGTTTTCTTGTTTACTAAAAATTTGTGATAGATTTTGTTCCAATGTAGAGAAATCGGCATACAAAAAAATAAGAGATGGAGTATAATCCCACAGAGCCCGTGGCAGGTGTGTGAATTGTGCCCCCTTCATTCTTCACACAGGGATTGTGAATAAGGTCAAGCAAATCCATGGTTCTTGGACTCTTGTTTAATCCCTAGATCATAGGTGACTGCCAAGAGTCACCTTATAGATAACCCTGCTCTGCAACAGAAACCACACACTTTCAAAATGCCGTATCGGTTTTCCATATGTGCAAAAAATACATGTTTGTATTGTTTTATTTATTTTTTTCTGTTGTTGTTCTGTACACATACAAGTTCTTTTCTGGACCAAATGCATTCAATATGAGGCATGTTTGCACATTATCACTCACTTGCTTTTTCCCAGCGAACAATAATGGAATGGAATAGTGGAATGTCTACTAGACAGCGAGCAGCCCGTGGCTGCTTCCTGTTAATAAAAGTAGAAATTGGTGAAATTAGCATTTAATAAACGTAGACATTTTATTGCAGCACATTCTTTTTTTTTTGGTCGAGTTTTTGCGATTCTGTTTTTTTTATTTGTAATAGTTCATACATTTTTTATGGTTTTTTTTGGACTTTTTGTGGGGCTGAAGGAAAGACAATTTAGGAAAGGGAATATGATTTATTTTTTATATTGCAGGTATTAGATTTATCAACCTCCCTCACTATGATTAGGGTTTGGAAGGGTAGTTAGAATCCCCTAGCCACTGGTGGGATGGTGGACCTTTTGGGCTTTAGTAAATAACCCTACATGTGTGTTCTCCAAGATAGCAGTATTGTTTATTTTAAAAGAACATTAGATCCCATTAGCTTTCTTTTGGTTCTCAGAGAGATCATATTTTGCATCATCAAACAACATTTTGAGTTTAGTTCTGTGATTCCAATGGCCATTGTGTCAGAGAATTTATCTCCTTGCTTTCTCTGTTCCTGAGGTCATGGACTCATTGAATATCTCAGTCAGGGAAGAAGGTTGGCACAGCGAACATGAAATCACAGCTCAAGCTCCCAATAAGGTCACAAATAGGGTTGGATTCAATAAAGAACCCAAGTTTGTTTGTTCTTGGATCATAAAAATAAGCAGGACTTGCTGATGTCAATAAAGAACAGAAGGCATTTTGTGGCATTTTTCCCAGAAAAACAGACCCATTAACAAAACAACCAGCTTGACCGTTCCTTTAGGTTCACAGAGTTCCGGAGCAGCCCATTGTAGCCAAAATGCTTGACAGCATACATCAAGTTGACAAGTGACACAGAAGACTGCTGCTGGCTGTGAGAATAGTTGTGCTGGCTTCGCTCACGTGGATTGTGTAACTGCTTTCCCATGCTGTTAACATTTACATGCTCACAGGATTCTGTTCTCATTAAATTAAAATGGATGGGGGGTGCACATCAAGGATTTTCTGGATAAGTTGATTGTGATCATCTACAAAACACTCATTTGCATAAGAAGAAAGGCAAAAGCTTAATTGTATCTCATGCAAGTGTGTGTTTGCTGAGCCATTGAAATGATGCTGTTTGATAAACTTTTCATTACCCAAAATAAACATTGTTTGTTTTTCACATTCACAAATTTGCGTATCTGTTTAGCTGTTTGTTTTTTGTTTTTTGTCACTCATCATCTTGTTTGAGATACAGTGTTATTGTACTCAGGAACAACAGTTTGGGCCTTCATGCCACACATATTATTCTGTTATCATCTGTTTGTGAGGAGTTAATATTTTGTTGAACCCAATCATAAACAAAGAGCCCCCCTGGCACCTCTTGGGTATATTTTAAATTCTCCCAACTCACCACTTGTTTCCTCTCAGTTATTTTGGGATAAAAGTGCAATTCTATATCCAGTGACCCATATCGAGATATTGGGATCCATATTGCAAGCAGTATCTAGCCTGCCCTTATTGTAGTACCTTATCGACAGTTCAGGGATACCAGGAGGAAGGCTGAATATTAGGGATCCTAGCCTTTATGGTCACAGCTGTTTTTGAATTTGTTGAGCTTACTTCACCAAAGGGATTGGTAGACTTCGTATTACAGTCGAGGTAACAGTAAGCCATACTCAGCAAACATTTGGCGTTACAGAAGCGTAACCTGTGAAATGGATCCAGTGTGGAATTATCGCTCCATTGCAGTCTCAATATATTCTCCGACTTACATGTTCTAAGCCAGGGGTCGGCAACCTTTGGAACTCCAGATGTGGTGGACTACATCTCCCATAATACTCTTCCATCCATAATGCTGGCATAGATTTAAGAGAGATGTAGTCCACAACATCTGGAGTGCCGAAGGTTGCCAACCCATGTTCTAAGACTTCACATTTATACGTCCCTATCTGAGCTCACAAGTGGGTACCTAGCCTACTACAAAAACTAGAGCTCTTGCATAACTTTGGTTTACCTCTTACCTCTATCTCCCTATCCTACACGTATAGTCTGTTAATGGGAGGCCTTTCAGATATTCGGCTACCGACATTGAGGTCTGCCCATTGCACTCTTTTAAAACATTTGTTATATTAAAACAACTGGATACAAAACTTAATTCTGAGGACACATTTAATGACGTTCTTTTAGTATTGGTTTTTGGTTCCATACTAAGTCTGAGGGTTATGCTCTTAATGAGACGTTTTAGAGTAGCTTTATACTTTTTCTTTTAAATGGATTTGGAGCCTGTCAATCTTCAATAAATTTCTCTTTTCATTTACTTGTATTCAAAGAAGGTTGAAAGGCACCATTTCGCATAATCTTCCAAACAGGACTTTTTTTTGTCATTCATTCAGTGGCAACATAAAAAAAACTCAAAATCTCACCTCCTGTAAAGCGAGGCTGTCAGGAGCTGTGCACTGATGACAATGACATTGAGTATAATGGTTCTGAAGGCGACTTTGAGTTACTGCTTAAAAAAAGTATATGTTTTAAAACGTGTGCAGACTTGTCACTTATTTCTACTAACGGTGCTAGTGTGCAGAAAACAGATACATGTCAAGTCTGCTTAAAGTAAGAGCTAATAGCCTGACCTGTTCAGTGTAGCATGGAATAATCATCATGAGACATGGGAATCTGACGTTTTAAAACACACATAACTCATTTATAAATGGTCATTAATTTCATTTACAAACTTCGTCTACTCTTGTTTTGGTGTAGAGACTCATATTCGATGGGAGCAAACGTTTGGCATATTATTAACCCCTTAAAGGGTTGTCACCCCTTAAAGGTGACAACTCCCACTACCCTAACCCTGCAAGTGTAATTATTGCAGTTTTTTACAACAGGGTTAACTCCACCTCTAGACAGCCACTAGAGGGCACTTCCTTGTCCATAGCACGCTTTGTGAGGACCTCCAGCGTCGCTTAATTCCCCATAAGAAAACATTGAAAAGCATTTTCAATGCTTTCCTATTGAGAGCTCTAATGCGCATGTGCGGCATTGCCGCGCATGCGCATTAGGTTTCCTCAGCCGGTGGGCGTGATCAGTCTCGCCCACCGGCAGACATAATGACTGGGAGGAGCGGCGGCGAGCAGAACCCACCCCCGAGGTACATCGGCTGGGTCTCAGGTAAGTGACCTGAAGGGGTTTTCACCCCTTCAGCTACCGGGGATGGGTGGTGGGAGGGATAGGAGACTGGCAGTGCCAGGAAAACGGATTGTTTTCCTGGCACTGGAGATTCCCTTTAAATACCTAAAAGAGTCATGGTCTATGCTCTCTATGAATCATTTTCTAAAATGGAATATATTACTCAAATGAAAAGTGATGCGCTGTATAGCACAGCTAGTGATTAATAACCTGGACATTCTGTGAGGAGATACAATCTTTGGGGACGAGATTACGATGACTGCAAACGATAACATTTCTTAAGGGTTTAATAGATTGATTAATTTTGTATTTCGGAATCTGTTATCGCTATATAAGTGCCAATAATAATACTAATAATAATTGTATGATGATATAACTGTACAAACCAACTCTGGTAATTTGTTAAATTTGTTAAAAATGTATGGTGTCCCATCAAATGTCAGGTGATAAGCACATGTATCATCATGCCCATTGTGCAATCCAAATATCCAACATGCGTCAAACGATTTTCAGACTCATAGACACACATGTTTTACAGTAGTGCTGATAGCTCGTGAAAATAAATTTACAGAGAGCTGAAGATCTGAATAAGGACTAAGATGTGCCACAGACATGCAAATAATATATCATGGAGGCAAAAAAATAAGAACAGTGTTTGACCCCATTAAAAAGAAGAGGGTTGCTTATTAACTGTGCTCAGAAGCCCGAATTATATATATATATATATCTAAGCCCTGATAGCTCTGCTGAGATATTATGCTACACAGGTATCTTGTCCTAATTTTTTCACGTTTTGTAATGCATCACATTTCGCTGTGTAATACACTTAGTTCATGCAATGAATACAGAGACATTAGCTCTCTTGTAGACTAAATGTAAAATGCAGAATCTTAACACCAAAAGAGTTAACTCATTAAAGCCATTGATGGTCACTGGTATTCAACAAACCTGTTAACTATTAATATCCTGTTTATTTCAGCCTAAGCCTATTGTTCCTGTAAGTTTTTGTAATTGTCTCCTTTATTGTTAAAGCCCCCCCCCCCATCTATAATAATGTAAAGCGCTACAGAATGTGTTGAAATGTGTACTATATAAAGAATGTGTACTATATAAAAATGTCAATAATAATAAGCCAAAATACAGAGTTTCTAATGAGAAATAAAATAGCTTATTCCTTGGTGGCAAACAATCGTTAAGGACACAATTAAGTTAGAATTGAAAAAGTTAATACTATATATTATTTACCGTAGGTTTTCCATCACCTTGCCTGAGATTTGAAATAAAATAACTAATACTCTCTCAGTGTGTCAAATAACACTGTAAGAGCTATTAATCACCAGATATTGCAATTTCCTAGAGATCTCATTGCTGTCTTTTCTGTGGTTGAGGACCCCATTGCTCCGTATAACAAGCCAACACATCCAATCACTAAAATTAACTTTCAAACAATGGTGATGGACGATAGCTGGAAAATAGCACATTTATGAAAAATGGTACATAATGCAGGCAATTTATTTTCCTAAACAGTCGCTAATTTGAATTGGCATTAGATTTTCCTATCATTGGTTATCTGTCCTCTAGTGAGAATTGCTACTGTCCACAGTCATTAACGCTCTAATTCTACCGTGTGGAATGAAAACCGTGCTTGCAAGGGCACACAGAATACGGGCAAGTATTTCATCTATTGAATATGAAATTAAAGGCTTATTATTGCAAATGACTAAGTGTAATTACTTGGGAATTAGCCTGGCATAAGATTTTCAAGTGTCATGTTACCCGGACATTAGAACTGTTAACACAAATAAAGAACTGTTGCCCTGTGAGACAGAAATAATTTAGGAACGCTAAATCCACTTGCTGAGGATTCTGGGGGTTGTAGTAATAGTTGTCAAATTTGGTCTTCAAGGGATGTAATTCTGCCGAGCCGTTGGGATTCCTTTAATTATGTAGTCAAAACAATTAACTTTTTTATTACTGTAGAACAAGATTGAACAAATATGTGATGCATTACAATAATTCTGTCTTAAAAAAAATAATATTTGTTATGTGTATTAACATTTTATTGTTGATTGTTATGTACTCACATAAAAGATTCAGTAGGGACTTCTTTACCTTATGTAACGCACTCCACCAGGAGCCTCTGATATAATATTTCATTTACATTGTGAATACTGTCAGCTACTCTGCAGTTACTCTGTGTCATTTAAGGCTTTAGAGAGCAACAAGTAGTAAACATGGAACAGAAACAAGCATGCCCAAGGTTTCAGCCACAGAAAGCTGGGAGCATACCTCCCAACAGACCTGTAAGCAGGAAGTCCCATTTTAGGGTTTTTCCATAATGCCCAGAAAATATGAAGTTCTTGTTGACTGGATGTGACACCCCATTTTTGGGTATTTGTCTAACCATTGGCACACTCTTTCTCTTTCTGCTCCTGCCCCAATTTCATCTTTCACAATGTGAAGAGTTAGCTAGACAAACATGAGCGGAATATTTATTTAGTAACAGAGAATTGGTGGGACAGTCTCGATTTGGATTTTCTATCCTACACCAGAGAAATGTCCCCAGTAACTCCACCACAAAGGCATGAGGCACAACAGCCTGATATACCTTGTTTTGGGCTGGCCTGCTCGTTTATAGTGCCTACCCCTTGTTGCTTCACTGCACAGTCCCCTATTGAGCCCTTCTCTCTTCCCACATTTATCTCTCTCGAGGTAGTTACATAGTAACATAGTTACATAAGCTGAAAAGAGACGTGTCCATCAAGTTCAGCCTTCCTAATATTTGTTTTTTTTGCTGTTAATTCAAAAGAAGGCAAAAAAATTGAAGCACTTCCAATTTTGCAACAAACAATGAAAATAATTCCGTCTTGACCCCAGAATAGTAGTCTGATATATCCTTGGATCAAGAATCGATTACCCAACAGTTGAAAGAATAGTTTGCATCTAGTAGCTGTTTGAACATCTCTACAGACTCTGATAAAACCACTTCTTCAGGCAGAGGTATGCTTCAGGAATGCTTATTTGTTTAACAGTTTATAGGTAGGAAGTGCTTTTATTTAGAGGACTTTATGAAACGTAATTAGTCAAAGGTAGAGTTACAGGCACAGATACATATAATTAGTCTGATAAAAGAAATGACTTGATAACTCAGCACCTCCTCCAAGTACTTTGTGGAATGTAAAAAAAAAACAACAAAAAAACCCAACTTTACAAAATTCACTATATTAAAACTAATTAATCTGCTGCGTGTACTCAGTGCATGGAAACACCAAATTCTAAAAACCCATGCATTACTTATCTGATCAAAATGGGTTTATCTGGTTCTGTCTAATGCATTCATGCCAAATATGCTGGGATTTGGAAACTTTCAAGTTTCTAGAACAGGCATAGGCAACCTTCGGCACTCCAGATGTTTTGGACTACACCTCCCATGATGCTTTGCCAGCATTACAGGTGTAAGAGCATTATGGGGGATGTAGTCCAAAACATCTGGAGTGCCGAAGGTTGCCTATCCCTGTTCTAGAATAACAAAAATAGTAGCTCATACTGCATAGATCCCAAATGTAGTCCTGTAGCAGCAAATATAGGTCCCCAGGACCTGTCCTGTATATATTGTTTTACTGCATGTGTGTAGCCGTATAAAAGCACCTGTCTGGAAAAAAAAATGATATAAAAAAAATCACTCCCCCATTACGGATTTTTCTAGAAATAAAATATTATGACCTTTTAAAAAATAAGAATAAATACATAAATTATTCCTAATGTATAAAATATTGCAGTATGATAAAAATGTCAAATGTCATTCTGATAGACACATTTCAGTTGAGTAAATCAAAAATGTTAGTTATTGACCAACGAAGAAATTCAGTGGTCCTAACCGCCTTAGACTTTAATTTTCATTTCGGAACCTTTGGAAACAACCCCTTGAAATGGTTTTGGAGAACCTTACACAATATAGTTAACCAATCAAATTAAACAGAAACTTGGACACACTCACCCTAACAGATGTGGGTTTAATATGCCCCATTAACAGCAATTTACCATCTGAAACAGATTTGATATTTAGTTCTCTGTGTCTTTGGAAAATGTGTGAGCTTGGAATGAAACCATCAACATCAAGTCTTTTTTTCTTTTCATGCCAATTTTTCAATTAAACGCTGAAATATTTCTCTGCTCTTATTAATGTGGTGTATTTGAAGAACTGGTTATACCTACATTTTATTCGGATCTAAAAAAAATCTGTTAAGGATGTTTTTATCTTTAGAAATTAGAGATGAACTCCAACAAACTTTATCCATACTCTAAAAAAGAATCTGTGAAGTTTTAATATTCTCGAATCCTTATTTCTATCATTTTTTAGAGTATTTGCATATTATTAACGCTTCATGTATCCTTGTGTTATTGTAGGCACCATTTCAAATGTGGGCTACACTTCCTGCTGCAATAATAGAATGTTGATTAGCTTGACGTGCTGTGCTATAGAATTCATGGTTGAGATGAGCCTCAGGTCAGCCAACAGTCATGTTTTACATAGTAATTTGCCGTAAGAAGGGCTTATGCAAAGGAAGAAAGCTAACATTGTGATTGGGCTTTAGCACCTTAAGAAAATATATCATTTTTTAGTCATCATAATCTGTTACTTTGAAACCTTAACCCCTTCAGGACCGGCCTGTTTTTGCGATGTTTGTACGTTAAGGACCAGAGCAGTTTTAACACTTTTGTGGTGTTTGTGTTTAGCTGTAATTTTCCGCTCTCTCATTTACGGTTCCCATACAAGTTATATACTGTTTTTTTCACGACAAGAAGGGCTTTCTTTACATACCAGTATATATATTATGTCATATATTGTATTTAAAAAAAATAATAAAATATGGTGAAAAATAAAAAAAAAAACATGTTTTTGGACTTTTACTTGAAAAATCTTTTACTTATCTACAAAAGCTAATGAAAAAAACTGCTAAATAGATTCAAAATTTTGTCCCGAGTTTAAAAACACCCAGTGTTTACATGCTTTATTGCTTTTTTTTGCAAGTTATAGGCCTATAAATACAAGTAGGAAATTGCTGTTTCAATATATATATATTTTAAATGTATCAATAGTGACATTGTTACACCGTTATCTGTCATAAATCCCCGAAACACACCTAACATGTACATATTTTTTAAAGTAGACAACCCAGGGTATTCAAAATGGGGTATGTCCAGTTTTTTTTAGTAGCCACCTAGTCACAAACACTGGCCAAAGTTAGCATTTATATTTGTTTGTGTGTTAAAAATGCAAAAAACGCTAACTTTGGCCGGTGTTTGTGACTAAGTGGCTACTAAAAAAAGCTGAACATACCCCATTTGCAATACCTTGGGTTGTCTTCTTTCGCAAATGGTATGCCATCATGGGGCTAATTCTCATTCCTTGGCTACCATACGCTCTCAAAGGCAACCTAACCAATCTGACAAATTTCAATAAAAAAAAAAAAAAAGTAAAATCAAGCCTTATATTTGACCCTGTAACTTTCACAAACACTATAAAACCTCTACATGTGGGGTACTGTTATACTCAGGAGACTTCGCTGAACACAAATATTAGTGTATCAGAACAGTAAAATATATCACAGCAATAATATCCTCAGTGAAAGAGCTGTTTGTGTGTGAAAAATGCAAAAAACTTCACTTTCACTGACAATATCATCGCTGTGATATGTTTTACTGTTTTGAAACACTAATATTTGTGTTCAGCGAAGTCTCCCGAGTAAAACAGTACCCCCATGTACAGGATTTAGGGTGTCATAGAAAGTTACAGGGTTAAACACAGTGCTAGCAAATTAAATTATCTGGACTTTTGGCCTGGGTTGGCAGGCAGGTCCCTCAAATTGCAATCATTAAAATTACTTAATTAGGTAAAAATATTACATAAATATGCACGTAGAATTTTAATATATATACATATTTATATATTTGACGTCTACGTGTATATTTATGAAATTATTTATGTAATTATGTATGTGGACATATGTATATTTCGTATTATTTTTATTTATTTATTTATACATAGATATATATATCATTACATTCTAAGTATATTTTGATATAAATATATATATATCAATATCAAAATACTGTTAGAATAAAACTGAATATATACCGGTATATATAATTTTTTTTTAATTATTAAAAATTATTTTTATTTTTTGTTATTTATTTTTATTAACATATTATTTGTATTTTATAATAATATATATATACCATATATATAGTTATTATATATATTGTATATATTCGTGTGTAATTTAAATATAAGTGTATTTTTATAATTATATACGTATATATAAATATAAAAATACACTTAGTGTGACATTATATATATGATATATATACATATATTATATATAGGTATATATAGATATAATACATGTATATATAGCATATATATACACATATTATTTTATTTTTTTTACACAGATTTTTTTTTACACTTTATTTTGGATTTTTCACTTGCAGGGAGACTGCCTGTCAGCACAGACAGTCCCCCTGCAGGCAGACACATGGACACCTATTGCGGTCATGTGATCGAGTGATCACATGGCCGTGGGGTCCTGATCTGCCGAAGGGGGACTGCCTGGGCAGACAGGCAACCCCCCTGGACCGGGTGGAGCACTGATCGCCGCCGTGGGACCGACGGCGATCAGGTAAGTAGCCCAAAACCGTTATGACGGTTCAGGACCGTCAGCGGTCCAAACGCACGTTTTACCGCTGACGGTCCTGAACCGTCAGCGGTCGTTAAGGGGTTAAGTAAGAACTAGCCACCTTATTTAGCTTTTGCAGCTCATGAAGAACTTAAAGGGACACTCCACACGTATCAAACACGTCAGCTTGCTGAAGTGCCTTATCTGTGAAGAGTGGATCCTCTTATTTTCATTTTACAAAAAGTGCCGATTTCACCTTTATAAATTAATCAGACAACCGGCCTTGTTACTTCTTGGTTGTTTAGCTCAGAGATCAACTCAAGAGGCAGCAAATGCCAAGAGGACATGCCCTGCACAGACTTTTTATTGAGCTGCATTGGGAAGTCTGTGATTGGACAAAAAAAAAAAAAAAAGTTAATATATTGCCTGAAGTGTTCTTTTAAGATCAGGTCCCAGCTGCAAAATGCCAAAAGTAATAGTTGGCATCCACACTGGACATTTAAGAAAGTTTTTAAATATTCTAGAAAAAGAGTCAGGCACTTACATACAGAATGGGAGATGCAAATAGACATTGTACGGATACTGTACAGCTCATGCTAATAGCAATACATACTCATAAATACATATTCTATATCAGTTTTTTACACAGAGTTAACCCCATGAAAGTGCCTTAATGCCTACATAATTAAACTGTGATCTGATTCAGAGCCTCATTCACAATCCATACAGATAATTTGGCAACCCTTGGATATATCTGAAAATTCCAAGCAAAGCATTTGATCAAAAAAAAGAAAAAGTGGTAATTTAAGTGATAATATAATGCTACAAAGTAACATATAATCTTTAGAATGCATTAAAATGTCACAATAGAAATAGAGCAGAGGCCCCATTCAGAATTATCCACTTTATATCATGGCTTTTAAACTAATGCAAAAAGTTGGCAAATTATTTTTCTTCCCACAACACGCAGAATCTCCCACACTAAATCATAAGATTTTATCAACACATTTATTTTAATTGCTACACTTAATTTCCTTTTTCTCAACAATCAACTAGTCCCCATCTTCAGAATCTTCACCACTGAGCTTCCAATATATAGCTTCACCCATACTTCTTCTCAAAAGAATCTTCTCTCCGATATTCTCTATATTCTTCTCTCTCTATAGTCTCTCCTTCTTCATTCCACATACATCACTAGACAATTTACTTTTATATTGGTTCCATATCTTTTTAATCAGTTTAAAAAACCACCAGAACACAAGTATTTTGGGGTGTCCTGTAAAGTAATGTTTAAATGTATTTTTTTTTGTTTGTTTCATTATGCATAGATAGCACATTATTTAATGGAAACAAAAATGACAATTATAGTTGGACAGAAAAATAAAAAAAAATGAATTTACCAAATAATGTTTACAGATAAGAAAACAGCATTGTAAGTTCATTTTTGTAATTTTTCTCTTTTTCGGTCTCCCTCCTCCTTACGTTTTGTGACACATATGGAGGCTCTAACCTGGTTTCCTGGTGGAACAGGCTCCCTGATGGCACAGTGAGCTGAACTGCTGTTCTGCACCTTCTGTTGGTGCAGGCCACTGACTTTGCTCCCTTCTGGTCTGTAACCGTGAGGGAGCATCGACAGTGTTCCATTACAGAGCGAATAGTGCAGGGCCAGGCAGACCTTATATCTCCCCACCGTCTCGCAAAACTGTAGCCTGTCCCCACAGAGACAATGTTCTAATGGTTGTGCCAGTTCTGCAGTCTGGGACAAATTGAAATTAATGTATTGGGAAAAAAATCATTTGATTAGGAAAATTAAAAACCATGTATATACATGATTCCATAGAAAATATATAAAGGTCCGATAAACATATACATATATACATCTCATTGTTCTTTATTGGAGTTAGAGAGTGTATCCAAGTATACAAAAATTGTATGCAATACCCTGTATACACTTTTTCCAAAAATGGCTGTAATTTTCGACTTACATTATTTTAATTAAAAATTAAAGGAAAAATGAAGCCATATCAGAAAATGAATATGGCCTTTCAACATGAGTAATAGCTAATTTTATCAATTGGATTTAAAAATAATCTTATCTCAAAGACACAGACCCTCTTTACCTACCCTTCACTATATTCTCATTTCGTTTTTTTCTTTCATCCAACTTATACCCCTTAGCCCCTCAATTCTCCTCCCTCGTCGTTTAATCTATTACACTAATGTGTAATTTGCATTTCTATGGACTTCTGTTATAAATATGTACAGTTTATGATTTTACCATCTGCCCACAACATGTGTTATTTTATGCACTTTTTTTTTATTGAATCAATAATGTGATTAATTAGATATCCAATATGCCACCTTTAATTTACAATCTCCTGGTAAATATCAGCTGTATACATGCTGGTCTTTGTAAATCTGCTTAATGAATATAAAGTAAGCTGATAATTGGCTCACAATTCTTGGCTCAAAATCATCACTTATTGTGGATTCATTTTGAGTACATATATTGTACATTGTCATAAACATCTCTGTAGAGATTCATTGAGCCGTGGCGGCAAATAGACATCTAGGAAGAAGCAGGGTTATTATATCAAGTGAGATAATATTGTGTCATCAAAAACAACAGACATGAAGACAATTGGGATCCTCATTTGCCTTCACACCATGTATTCTGATCTGTATTGACTTGAGACCTGTAGTGAGTGTATCCCAATTAGCAAGAGAAACTGCTATGTTTACACTGCAGGGATAATCCAGCCTCTAGTGGCTGTCTCTCTGACAGCCACTAGAGACGCTTCCGCGATTTACACTGAGTAATGCTTTCCTATGGGCGGGTTTGAATGCGCGCGCGCCTCTGGATGATAATCTATCTACCTCCAGATTTCTTCACCAATTTACAAGGTCACCCAGATGACAATTATATAACAATTAATGCAATTTGGTAATTTGTTTGTTTATGTTATACTCTTGATTTAAAAAAAAAAAATAATTATTAAGCATGTATCAATGCCTAAATTTAGGGTTTTCTCAAAATCAAACATTGACACCCTCCTTTTATTAACATTCTATCTATCTTCTGTCCTTTATTACACTCTATTATAATCACTCTTGCCTACTCGTCACATCCACTGAATATTTTGTTGTTTTCTACCATTCTCTAACCTCCCTGGTGTGCAGTGCCGTATTTGGATTTATCGAAGATGTAGAACAATGTACTTCATTAGAACATTATGTTGTGGCTAAACAGATGTGCGGCATTCACCATAGAACAGAGCGAATGCCGCACATCTGTTTAGCCACAACATAATGTTCACCGTAGAACAGAGCATCATGTTTTGCTTCCAAAGATTTCAAATGAATAGTAATTCCATAATGTAAATGATTTAGGAAGTAGAGCAAGAATTCTGAAAGGTTGACTTAAAATCTTACAAGACACTCTTAGATATTGGCCGAGGTAGATTAGGCATGAACCATAGCAGGATATATCTAACTAACCCACAGTCCTCGGGGACCCATTTGTTAGCGAGTCCATGTTCTAGTGAAGGTGTTGTTCTGTTGTTTCAATGTGGAAAAGGAGAGGAATTGTTAATTTTTTCACCGATTTGGGGATACTTGAACTCCCAACTACTGCATAGTTTTATTAGTATAGTAAGAAATATCCTGCTTGAACACAGATCACTGTGCAGTAGATATCATCAGGTTTCATAAAATTAGGTTTTCTATAAGGTCCAGAATTAGAAAAATATATTTATTATCAGAAATGGCTAGACAGTAGTAAGTATGTGAGTTGATCTACAAGAAATGTATTGTATATTTCAAAGTCGAGTAATTTGCCCACCACCGACATTAAGAGGGCTATTCATTATTCAAGTGAGAATTTAAAGTGAGTTTTAAACTTAAAGTGTTACTCCAACCACAAACCAGTGTTTTCATAAAACACTGGTTTTGATTAGAGTATCCCTTGCTGTACTGTTCCGCCACCCCATAACAAAAAAAAGAAGGCGATCCAGAGCTGAGACCAAGTTTTATCTGCAGCCCAACCTTCCTCTGCTGACATCACACAACCAAAATAAGGTGGGCGAGCAAAATAAGGTGGGGGGGAGGTGGCACCATTTGTTGTCTGGTGTCAGCATGTTGTGCGTGCAAGCACCCAACACCAAATTTGCACAAAATTCACATGCCACCTGTAATTCTTTATTCGAGCTGGCTAATGACGCCCCAATTATACGGCCAGAGGTGGAGTTATCCCTCCAGCAGCAGAAGGGTAAATTCCGTATTTGTGCATTGTTTCAGGAACCATGATCACTTCTAATCAGTGAAGTGGTTATGGTACTTGGATTAACCCTTTAAGGTCAAAACAGACAATAAGGAAAAATTCCAGCTAAAAAAAAAAAAATAACCAGCTAAAACAGCCAGGCTTTAAGTTTGGCTGCTCTGCCATTCAATTTAAAATTCACTATACATTCAGTTTAAATTGTAACCTTCGTATGTATCCCTGAAAGTTTCACCTTTTTAACTTAATTTTTATTTCTTTTTTGTTATGGTATTAAGGCCTCCATTGCAAGTAACAGATATTGTTAGCTGCCAAAATGTACATGTAGAAAACTAAGGTGGGAACTGTGGGTTAGATCCAGAGGCGTAGAATCCCCATGGGCTCCAGTGCGAAAATTGCCCCATTCCACCCTCTCTCCCCCTTTCCCTCCAGGTGTCCCATACCCTCCCTCTTTCCCCCCTCTTCTCCATGTGTCCCATACCCTCCCTCTCCCAGGCCCTCCAAGTCAACGTGTCCCAAGCCCTCCCTCTCTCCCCCTCCATGTATCCCATACCCTTCCTCTCCCCCATCCCCTCCATGTGTCCCATATCCTCCCTCTCTCCCATCCATGTGTCCCACTCTTCTTCTCTACCTCTCCCCTCCAGGTGTCCCATACCCTCCCTATCTCCCCCTCCATGTGTCCCATATCCTCCCTCTCTTCCCCCTCCCCTCCATGTGTCCCATACCCTCCCTCTCTCCCACCTCCTGTACCTGCTTCTCACCGTGAGCACTTCCTGTCAGACCGCTCGGCCATGCTACACAAAGGCTGGAGGGGAGCAGCATAACTCTCCCCTCCTGACAGACACCCGGGAACTGCGGACCCTGGCTAGCGTGGCTGGGCACCAGCCAAGAAGGTATCCAGGCAGCCTATGGTTGTAGTGGTCGCGGCTGCAGGCAGGCCCCCTGGAGCGAGGGGCCCAGTCGCAGCTGTGACCTCTGGAACCGTGGTATGTACACCACTGGTTAGATCCTTTTGGCCCATCATGGCTGACCGAGAATTACAGACAATGATGTCTATAGCACCTAGAGAAAGACAAGTTACATTTAAACATTTTCTCCAGAGAATCATATAAAATGTGATTGCAACTGGGACAAACTCATAAATAAGGAAAAATCACCATAGAAACCATTAGAATATATAACCGCATCAAGCACTTTCCACCAAAATTGGCAAAAGCTTTTTGCTTTGGTAAGTTATTACAGAATTGAGCTGTTTAATTTTATTCTCTATCCGATCCAATAAACCATTTAATTTTCTGTAGTAAAGCTTCTGCGCTGAGATTTTTAAAATGTAATTATATAATAAATGTGATGTTCTCAATGATAAATTAAAATAAATCAAGATGTATGTGTGGCGTGGGTATATTATTTTAGTACTCGGTAGATTAAAATGTTGCAGGAGTGGAAGAGGTTCTCGCAGAGATTTTGGCACAAAGCCCAGATGAACAAACACAACATCCAGAAATCAAACAGTATTTTCTTGTATTACAACTTAAAATGTATTTGGATCATGTGCATGTTCAGCGTGAAGATTAATTATCAGACGACAGTTCTATTATTAGCTTTAACCGAAAACAATTTTGACGTATTTATTCTACTTTCAGGCCAGTTTGGCTTTGATGCCTGTTGAGAAACGTTAAAACTCAGATATATTAAGATACAGCTCTTAAAGCGCCAGCTGACCCTGGCTAAACGCTCGCTCTGTTTAAAGAAACATGTTGTTACTGCTTCAGTTATTTAATAAGTATTTAACCAGTGATATAATTAGCATGATTATTGACAAGCTGGGTTCATCAGCTAATAGCACTAAACGGAAAAATAAAATCTAAAATGTGAAAATGGTGAACAAACATGTTAAACTGAAGAGGCAGTCGCAAAATAAATCATTATTAGCCACAGTCATCATTTTCTTTTTTCTTTTTTTAATGTTTCTTTTAATTTTCAATAGAAAGCGATGTACAGAACCTTCCGTGGAGGTCTACTTTGTGCCCCCTCTTGTAAGTGGAGAATGAAAAATTATAAATTTAATTTAAACCTGGTGCCATTTTAACAAACAATGGATTTGGGGCTTATGCAATCTATATAGAGTTACAGTACAAGCAGGCATTCAGGTAGCTCGATATGATGAGATTTACATCCAAGAGAAGGGTCAAAAAGGGATGGAAGCTAGGCTACTGTAGCACCCATAAAATTATAAAAACAAAACATGTTATTCATGCTGCTATTTAGGTCTCTAGCAATGCTGCTCTTACAGGCAACCAATAGCCAAAAATATGAAAATTCAGATCTACTGAAATACAAAGTTCACTAAAGTTCACATTTATTGAAAGGCGTACAAAATACAAATGTTTTGAGTCTGTGGAATTCTGTATGCAAAAACCTTCAGGGCACGATTAATTGAGAAAGGCTCAGAGTAAGTAGGGTGCCAGCCATAAGCCATATGTCTAAATATTCTCAGATTTGGCGGAACAGTCCCAATATGAGACTCCTCTCTTGTCTTTCAGAAAAATTAGACGTGATATGATGAACAATGTACACCCAGGGCATTCAGCCCATACGGAAACACTGCAGTAGGGC
Source organism: Pelobates fuscus (assembly GCF_036172605.1). Lineage (NCBI taxonomy): Eukaryota > Metazoa > Chordata > Amphibia > Anura > Pelobatidae > Pelobates > Pelobates fuscus. Next base: position 417,836,276 of record NC_086318.1, on the reverse strand, counting down.
AGCCCCATCACCAGCACGTGGTGGAGTACAGTGCAGTGCATGTAACCTACTTGGTACCATGTACCATCTATATACAGTTTTATAGTGTTGTTCTATATGGGTTGAGGATTTAATCAGCTGTCTGGGTAATTGGAAGATTTGTTCCCATTGTTTAGCGGGTAAAGAACATTGTAGATCTTTCTGCCGTTGTTGTGCCATTTTTGAGGCGGCAAAGGGCATATGCTGTGATAGTGTAATAAATATATTTTAATATATTTCGACTGCCTGTAATTTAACAGCGAACCCAGCTATCCAGCTTCATACTGCTTTTGTTCATGTGATTCCTTCTACTACTGTATGGTTGTCACAAACCTTCCACACCCTTCTCACCCTCCGACACCACATTCATACATCCCAGTGTAAGGAAGCATTGATAAATAGCTATTTAACTGGCAGGTGATGCAATGCCTTTTACAAACACTGTAATAAGTGCAGATCACATGTAGTTTAAACCTGGAAGGGGAGGGGTGCACATTTTGTCCCCCCCATACCATCAGTAATGCTGACATCCACTTCCATCATGTCCTACCTTTGTTGACAGATGCAGGTGACTGGGGTGTTATTCTCTGGAGATCTAGCGGGAGAGCAGACTATTTCATGCCCCCCCCTCCCCCCCTCCCACTAAACCATCGTGCAAAAAACTGCTACGGGGTTACGTCTAGGGCCAAGTAAAATTATTTGGTCATTGAATCATATTGAATGAAATACATTCTTACACTAGGAACACACATTCACCTTAAATTTTATCAGAGCATCATGTTTTACATATTTCAGAACTTTCAAATTCTCCGTAGAACGTTCGTGGACTTTTCATGTTCTATGTGTCAGACAGACAGAATTATCTGAAAGAAATTCCCCTGTACTTTTTTTCTGTATATCTGCATTTAACACTCGGGCCAGCTTTCACACAACTCCCCAGGTACATGCTTAATGCTCACATTCCTCTGTCAGAGCAGTTCATTGTATCCTGACAGCACAGTCCGAGGGGAAATAGTCTGAATAAGAAATAAAATTGAAAATACTGACAAACATCTCAGATCTATGTGAGATGTCAAACCTTGTCTAATGATGCTTTTCATCTGCTTATCTCCCCTGGGTTAACTAACTAACACCTAAAGGTGAGGCTTTCAAGGCCTGGAACTCGGAGAATGACATGGAATATGATAGACCACAAAGGTATAGCATGCTCCTAGTGACGGTAAGCACTATTTAATGTTATTGCTTAGTGCAGTCTCTTGACATTTTTTTTGTAAGGGGATCATATTGCATAAAACTAGCTCAGTGACCTGTTATTTAGTAGAAAAAATTGCTTCTACGGGTGAAATATAATATATACAGCAAGATAACTGTTTAATGGGACACTCCACTTCCCAAATACAAACGAAAATAAAAATAACTGTTTAACAGGTATACCCCAGTGAAAACATGCATTCAAGTATTTTTCTTTGAAATTGGGGGGTATAGTTTTTGCAAAAGCTGCAGTTCTCTTGTCTGCAGCTTTTGCAAGCCCTCCCCTTCTAACCCCGCTCAAACTTTCTGTGGCTCTCCAATCACAGACTTCTCAATGCAGCTCAATGAGAAGTATTTTCAAGGCAGGTGCTCTGGGCAATTGCTGCCTCTTGAGTTTAGCTCCAGTGAGCTAATCAAACCAGGAAGTAATAGAACCAGTTGTCTGATTGACAACCAGTAGGGTGTAACTGGGTTAAAGGGAAACTCCAGTGCCAGGAAAACAATCCGTTTTCCAGGCACTGGAGGGTCCCTCTCCCACCCACCCCCCAATCCCCGGTTACTGAAGGGGTGAAAACCCCTTTCAGTCACTTACCTCAGGCAGCGACATGTCCCACGTCGCTGCCTGCTCCTCCCCCGCCGCTCCACCTTCTTCCTCCGTCGGCTGGTGGGCGAGACTGATCCCGCCCACCGGCCGAGGAGTCCCAATGCGCGTGCGCGGCAATGCCGCGCATGCGCATTGGCGCACCCCATAGGAAAGCATTGAAAATGAATTTCAATGCTTCCCTATGGGGAATAGAGCAACGCTGGAGGTCCTCACACAGCGTGAGGACGTCCAGCGACGCTCTAGCACAGATAATCTGTGCTAGGGACCAGGAAGTTCCCTCTAGTGGCTGTCTAGTAGACATCCACTAGGGGAGGACTTAACCCTGCATGGTAATTATTGCAGTTTATAAAAAACTGCAATAATTACACTTGCAGGGTTAAGGGTAGTGGGAGTTGGCACCCAAACCACTCCAATGGGCAGAAGTGGTCTGGGTGCCTGGAGTGTCCCTTTAATTTATAAAAGTGACAATTTCTTTTAAGATCTGCACTTTTTTCCAACTAAAAAAATGAGTACACTCTCTTCACATATTAGTGGTCTGGAGTGTCCCTTAACGCTCTTCCTAGTATCAGACATACATTACAGTATAGTGAAATGCGGTGGTTTTAGTGAAAATACTTCATTCAATAATCTTCTATTTGAATCCTTTTTTTTTCCATTTATTTATTTTTAGTTGGTATGTATTTAACCAGCCATGACTTCATAACTAGTATTATAGTAAAATGCAATGAAAATGCAATGCTATTCTGAAACATTTGTATCATGAAATATTAGTTTATTAGTGCAATTAAACATGCTTACCCTTTGCTGCAAAAGTGCTGTTACGTTCATATTTCTCTATTAGCTGTTGAACCTGTTCCTGTTTTAAAGGTGGGTAGAGAATTTCATTTAATCGTGGATCGCGTTGCTTTGAATTAATAAATTCGGTCATCTGATCAACGGTGAGGTATGGATTTGTTTTTGAACCACTGTAAAATAAATAAAACCGCAATAAAAAAAATAAAAAAAATTAGACACATAGAATATGTTATATCCATTGATTAATCGTGTCAAACATCAATTAGTGGAAATTATTAATTATTAGTGAACTGAAACCTGAATACCGGTAGCAACATTTTGGCTAAAAGAGCCGTGCTGTGATTGCACCTAATTAAGAGAATGTTTTTAAAATCTGTTATGTATTCCTGAAATTTTCTCAATCCACTACAATTTGACATTGTGTGAATAACCCCCATTTGTAACAAATAATTATTTCATACACAGTCATTTCATTGTTAAAATATGTAGGCTAAAACTTAGGTAGCATATTAGCATTGCAGGAAACATTAGCTGTACCCACAGTTAGTCATCGCAGGAGTGATCTACATTAAAAGAGAGACTAGTTTCAAGGCAGCGGTGATACCATAACTGGATTCTTTCTGTTCCCCTCACTGGGTGGTCTAGCGATTCAGTCCCTGTTGGTGTGCATTTTTAATGTGTGCTGTGCATGATTCATAAGAACTCATTCAGGGTTTTTTTTTTTTTTAGAAGTGTGTAAACCAAATTAGTTTTCACCTGCTCTATTACTGGGCTACATTATGTAAGATACATCAATCCAATATTGATAAAAATGTAACCTGATTGGTGAATTGTCAGCATATCTCCCAACTGTGCCTGGTCCAGCGGTCAGCGCCTGGGTGGCCCAGAGCCAATAGGGCTGTCAGTCAGCCTGGCATCTTCAGATGCCCTAGCCCTTTGATGCAAGTGGCAGTACTTTCTGCTCCAGGTCTGCCCACCTCCTGTCCCATGTAAGAGTCAGGGTTAGTCCAAAACCAGGACTTGAACAGAGAATTTCAAATGGTCTAACAAAATAGCGGAGTTGTGGCTTTTTCCAATTCGGACTAAAATTTGTAATTACCTGGTAAGTTTCTGGCTGAATGAAAAAACACTGAATTTCAAACTACCGGTATATGGATTTTGTTTAATAAAAACCACATTGTTGTGAAATTAAACCTGATTTGCAGTATTTAGGCAAAAGCCACTGGTTTAAATAAATTCTCCACGTTAGCTCTAGTCACAGAATAATTCTTTTTCTCCGGACTTTTGCAATTCAGTTCTCAATTCACCATCCTTTGCTTTTTAATGAATAATATCTTTGATTCTCGTTAAAGCCTATTACACCATAATTTCTGCTTATGCAGCATAAAGGCTGAAGCTGTTATCGACATGGTTAATTAATGATATTAAGGGCTCAGAGGACTCTGTCTGAGCAGGGAGTAATCAATGGATTTAGTGAGTAAAAATATTTTATTCACAGGATAGGGTGATAGAAAGTAATTTGAATGCACGTATTGAAGAGCCACTATTGCCAGGGTAAGGACTTCTCCTTTATGATTTTGTTTCTTATTTTTCCATACATACTAGCAATTTTATAGTGGCCTGATACAATTTTTTTTTCATACATTAATTGATAATTTCATGTAATTTCATTTTAATTTAAATTATTTAATTTTCATTTAAATTTAAAGGCAATTCTATATATAAAAATCTTATAACGCTTACAATTCTGAAAAAATATTGTCGATCTCTGGCCGTGGGCAAATATTGTTTAAGAAGTCCCTGTACACCTCTGGGGTGAAGTCATCTTGAGGAATCAAATCACTCTGCAGAAACAAGAGAAATAGACAAATATTAGAAAAGCTTAGCCATTGGCGAGTCACATACCGACACAATTAGCATTAACATCCAATTTATTAATTAAATTCACTGGAATTTAAGTTTTTTTTTTTTACTAAACAGTTAATTAAGTCTGCTCTTTTAAATATCTAGGTTCTCTCTATCTATGTTGCTAGACCCCAATCTATCCTTTGGCCTTCACATAAAAAAAATCTCTTCAAAACGTTACCCAAAACTAGGTGCCCTGTACAGAAACAAACCCTACCTAGACCCTACAGTAAGGAAACGGATACTGCAACAAATGCCGGTCATTGATTAAGGGGATGTAGTGCATGCACCCGAACAGCAAACCCACTTTAATAAACTTAATACGTTATATATAATGGGTTCTGCCGCTTTGTACTAGAATGTAATTACTTTACCCACCACTGTGACATGTTAAAAGAGCTAAACTGGCTGTCGCTGGAATCCCAACGCACTCTTCATCTTTCCAGCCTTGTGCATAAGAGCATTTCTGGGAAGCTCCCACCCTACCTGACTAGCATGCTCTCCCTGGCTGTCCCCACCTCCTATAACCTCCGATCCAGTACAAGCACAATATATAGCATACTGCAATATAAAAATAAAGTGGCTCGATCCTCCTTTTCCTACAGAGCACCGCAATCATGGAATAACCTCAGGGACACCGTGAAATCTTGATTCAATCTAAAATCTTTTAAGAGATCTATGGCAATAAACCTCAGCACAGAATGCACCTGTCATGGTTGAATATATTTATTACCTGTTATGTATTAAATTTATATGTGTGTGTATATATATAGTTTGTATATTGTATTTTTTTAATATTGTATCCTATTGTAGCCATGCAATGTTTTGTGGACAAAGACCCAGGACATACTTGAAAATAAGAGAAATGTCAATGTATCGATCCTGGTAAAATATCGTATAAATAAATAAATAAAGAAAAAAATTGCAGTAAGCAGATGACCAACTCAGATTACTATTAACGTGTGGCTACAGCTGTTCTATGCTGAATAAATACTGTATCACTTCACCATAGACAAGAGCCCCCTTTATAGCAAAATGGGGTAACAGAACAACTTGACCTTATTAACATCTACTTGCTTCTCATATATCTAATACTTTACAATATCGGCAAGTATAAAATCATGAAGGTAGGGTGGTAGGATCAGCACTGGGGCATGTCTGTGATGCAAGGCATTTGAAAATGTGTCCTATACTTTAAGGGAGAATACAATTGTAATGACAGGACTGGTTCTCAAAAGACTATTGATCAGTTTAATAACTCCTACAATTAGTCTGCTATATATATATATTTGCCTATTTTACTCTCTGGGATGCTCAGCTTCAGATAATCTGCCAATATAATCAAAAAGAATGCTAAACTATACACAGCGCCACTGCCCGATTCTGCAAGAGCCTCCAGGTTTTCCAATTTTGATAAAACAAAGGGACAGAGAGATTTGGCGCTGGAACATAGACTTTGGGATTAAACTGTTCAAGATTTTGATGAGGTTTTTATGGTTGCTCGAAATGTGTTCCTTTAAGAGTAATGTGTCCTTTAATTTGGAAAGTAATTGAACTGCTCGACTGTGTACTGGATCAAAAACATTTGAAAGAAGAGTGAATTATATTTAAAGCAAAATAATGATAAAAAAGTTAATAATGCACATTTAAATGAGCCTGTTGCACCTGGACAACCAATGTTCTGTATAGGTGTCACTGTCAACAAACAAAGCTACCTATATAAAACATCTGCTCCTGATTCTGTTAAAAAAAACCTACTAAGTATAGAACAATAAACTTATTATGGTTATATTTCAGATCTGTGATTTTTTTACAGTTATTATAGAATCAAAGTACAAATAGTGCTCACAGCGCTCACTTTTGGAATATGATAAAAACATATATTAATGTTGGCGCAAAGTATCCCCATGGCAACAATCTGCCTTCCTCGAGGAATGAAATATTTCATAAGCATAAATAATAAAAGCTAACGGAATTTTACAGAAATCTCTCAGTGCTGAAAAACATCTTGAAGTGGTCTGAACTGTTACCTTCAAAATGACTTCAAAATAAATACCTCTCTGTGGTGCGAATTAGCGTTCACTGAGTTCTTTGCTCGGCTATCAGGTGTTTATTTCTCTAATAAAAATGCAAAGTACTGTATCTTGGCAACAGATGAAATATAGAAATAGATATTCATGGCTTTAACCCAGTGGGCAGCAATTGGTCGGCCAGTACTTTAAATAACAAACTATAAAATGTTTTACAGCTCTTCTACTGAAATACTGCTTACTTATGACCGTTAGAGTTATGAAGTTTGAAATAGAAGGTTCATTGCAATCTCTAGAGCAGAGATAGGCAACATTCGGCACTTCAGATGTTTGGACTACATCTCCCATGATGCTTTGCCACCATGATGGCTGTATGAGCATTATTCGAGATGAAGTCCACAACATCTGGAGTGACATAGGTTGCCTACCACTGCTCTAGGAGTAAGAGATTTGTACAAAAACTGTGGACATTTTAAGGAGAATCCAGCACGCGGTAAAGGAGATGCTCAACGACAGAGTTAGAATGCAAGAAAGAAAATTGGAAACATTTGTAACTTCTGGATAGTAATGAAACACAGCTTGTACAGCTGGGGCTCGGGATTATGTCCCATCATGTTTAACACTGTTTCATTTCTCAGTTCACCCTCCATCGTCCTTGCGCAAGGTGTGTCAGAGTTGGAGATTCGTAACGATGGTAGGAATGAAATTGCGAATGGTGAGAGATTGAAGGGAGCAATGCCAGTAATGCAATTCTCATTATAGGCGATGCCTGACAATAAAATCAGGTGAAGTCAACTCCTACTTCTACAATGTGAGCTATTTCAAGAGGGTGGCAATTGGTCAGCTGTGTTAAATGGGGGAAGACGCCAATGTTGAGATTTCCAGTCTCATTTTACCTACGATTTTAGTGAAATATATTAATATATGATGGGTCAGAGTAGTGAAGGCTTATAAACCACTCAGGATTTTACAGTCGGTGTTAGTTGGCTCGATGAAAACCTTGAGGTCTTTACACAACAAAGCAATAAATATATTCACAGAGCATATTCTTTTTCCCACTGAAATGAACTGTCACTTTTTCTTGCAGAGGGACCTGCAATCATACTTAACAGACCTAGCCTTTTCTAATCCTTTTTAAGGTTCTTTTTTTTATTTTATTTAGTGAAGTCTAGAAAAACATTGAGATACTCAAAGAGGGACTTTAGAAGGCAAGGGAGTGGTGGCATAATGTGATATAGACAGTCACAGTGAGACATAGTAAGACAGGTCATATGCAGAACCTGCTTCAGAATGCAGAGCTCCCTGACCCTATTCCTAAGAATCTCATAGTTCTAATGGTAATATTAATGACACCGTAATCATGCTGCAGGCTCCATTTTGGGATCATGTCATACAGTCCCATGGTGGTTTCCTGGCACCAAACCCTAAGCCCTCAGTAAAGAATGTGACCCCATCCTCTTCCTCTGACATATTTTATAAACTGAAGATGAGTTCGGGCACACAGGTCATCTAAGGCAGACATAACAGAGCAGACAAAGTTTCGACTCCACATCATGCTTCGTTATCCAACAAAGGCCTTAATTTGATATTTTTGAATAAGCTTTTCTAATAATTTAATAGTTTGGAATAACATTTTTAAATAATTTTATTTTGAAAAATATTTTTATATTTTCCATGTTTTGATATATTTATATATTTTTTATATATATATATTTTAATATTTAGAAAATAATAATTTTACAAGTTTATCCAAAAATCTTAAATAATTTGAAACGCTTACCCAAAAATTTCAAGTCAAGGCAAAAATATGCTTTATTTGACCTTTGTGTGCCTGGACTTTTCTCCAATTACCTGTCGGATGGTTTGTGTGGCACAACAGGGAAACATTCATTAAATATAGGTGTGTTGAGTTTCTATTTTGAGTTTCCATCTTCTATAATCTTTTGATTCTATCTAGAACTTATATCTTAATTTACCCTTAACCAGGAGAATGACCAGATACCAGGGCTCCATATCAACATTTGTTAAATTTATACATATCAAACAGAATCAATCATCATCCGTGAACTGTGAGATCTTTGTGTTCTTACTCAGGTGATCAACTTAGAATCACGAGTACCCAAAGGATAAACCCCCAGCAGTACTAGAACAACCTTAGCAAACCCATCTAGAAAGTTGCAGTTCTACTTCAGTTCTTGGTCTACCTTCCAGATAACATTGGCTGCGATTTTTACCTTCAAAATTTAGTAAACTAGCCCATAAGTTCTTCTGCTTTTTATGCATTCCTGTAAGAACTTGTGAATACAAGTAAATAAAGAGTTTTACATTATGTAAAATGTAACGATAAAAAAAAGAAACTGCCTTAAAATCAGCAGTACAGCTGTGTTCTTCATTAAAGTTTGTTAGTGTCCTGATATCTCTTAAGAATTTGAAGAGAGGATAAAATAATAAGAGAAACATGATTTTGATACTTACTCTCCCGGATGGAAGACCACAGGCTTCTAATGCAGTTTCCACTCGTTTCCTATCAGCAGAGAAGAGACGATATATACTGGGGAAAAAAGAAGAAGATACAGATAGTGCATAAAGTGAATAAAGAAGAGCTGCATGAACCATATCTAGAACAGTGGATTTGTGATATATTCACAGCAAGTGCTGTAAGTAAAGTATCTTGCAGACAACACAAACTCATACTACACGTCTATTACAGGAACATGGTATAATCAGGTTAGACCAAGGCATCAAGCTCATTACATATACATAGAGCACAAAAACAGATACACAATGACCAACATTACCAGCACATCCGCACATACATTCAGTTTTGACATAGATCAACCCTACAGAGACACAAACACACAATGCACAAACAAACTGCATTTGTATTGACAAGGCTATGGTGGATAGCTTCAATGATTTATGCTAAAGTGGTAAATGAGCCAGTAATGGGCACTTGCGTTTTGTAAGTAGTGTCAGCATCAAATACTATGTCACAACTGGAACTCAAGCTGAGCACTGGGGAAACAGAAACGAGGGAGATGTGTCCATAAAAATAAAAATGTCACCAAGAGAGACTTTTAGGGTGTGCCAGATGGTCTCCTTTCTGTCCTGCAAACCGAGAGGGACTAGAGAAGGTATATATGCTTAATCTAGATCCATTTTAATGCAGAGGATTGCATGCGGGAACTGCAATCGAGTTGTACACGTAGAAAGAGATCCGCTACATGAAATACTCTTGGTTGTTGCTGCTTTTTCTCAACCGCACATGTGTCAATGCAGAAAAAAAAAATGGAAATAAATTACTACAGAGCTTAATTAAATATCTAGGTGGCATTGAAGATTGATGTGCTCAGTGGGCTACAGCCAGGTTGTATTTTTGACAGACCCTTGGCAGAGCTTTGAATGTTGGACCCATTTTTACTTTAATTGGACCCAAAAGGCCAATATTTTAATAATGATGAACCCTGGGATATTAACAGTGCAGACAACTCAGATATATTCAGTGACATAGACCCCTGTACCATGGAACATTTCAACATTGATATCTTTATGTCAAAAATAAATTGCATATGCACTTATTTGAAGCTAAGTATGTTATGTTTTACCTAACAGAAAATAGCAGTTTATGGATTAAACAAGCAAATATGACAGCAGATATAAGGGTGAGAAGATGTTTTTTAAATCTCAGTGAGTACGGCGTATACATTCTCCCCAAACCATCCCTTTATGTATCAATCTTAAAAGCTATGAAGCCATTAGGGATATCAGTGGATAAAGCTGTGCAGAGATCCAACATGTTAAAGCCTCTGAAGATCAAATCGTCGCATATCTAGGTAACTCATGGAAATGACCTCCCACTCCCATCATCTTCAGGACATCTCACTGATCTCTTATGGAAGCCAGTTCTACAAGCTTATTTTGATGCTGTGCTTTATTAGATTTATTCACAAAGCACTGAGCTACCGTATTGTGAGTAGACAATTAGAAACATTACGATCAAAACAGCTGCGCGTTATAAAATATCCAAATTGTATGCAAACAGGCACTCATGAAACACACATATACTCTTAACAAAAAAACAAAAAAACTCTTTAGTAATTCAAAGTTGGTGTTAAAGGGACACTATAGTCATCAAGACAACTTTTTCTTAATGAAGCAGGTTTAGTGTATAGATCATGCATTTGAAGTCTCACTACTTCAATTTCTGGCATTTAAGAGTTAAATCACTGCCTGCATAAAAGATAAATGGTTTCATTTTCAATCAGATGTTAACTTACTTTATAAGTTTTTACATCATGATCGGTAAATTGAACTTTAATCACACACAGAAGCCTAGGTCTAGCAAGCTCTAAACAGCGCAGGAGATAAGACAGTTTAAATTAAAAAGACTGTGCAATAAAAGAAATGCAAACATTCAATCTCACTTTAAAAGTGTTTAGGTAGGCTGTGTAAGTCACATGCAAGGAGGTGTGACTAGGGATGTATAAACAAAGTGATTTAACTCATAAATCGTAGAGAATTGAGCAGTGAGACTGCAGGGCAATGATCTGTACACCAAATCTGCCTCATTAAGCTAAAGTTGGTTTGGTGACTAAAGTGTCACTTTAATTGGAAGTGGCCACTATCCTGAAGTCTGAATTTTGAATCAACCTAAACAGCTTGATTTTTGTGCTTTTCATTGATTTAGAATCAGGGCAAAGTTCAGTTCAGAATTCAGGCATATGCCTGAACACCCAATTGGCCCAAATTGAGATGAACTTCAATTCGGACCAAAATCTTCAAGTCTAGTAACCAATTTATTGTGTGCAGTGGTCTCAGACTTGATAAATATGATATGCCTTTATCAAACATTGGAAACCCATTGAAATAGCTTAAGAACCACTTTTGGGTCCCAACTCGGAGACTAAGAACCATTAGGATAGGCTATATTACACACAATATAGTAACTGTGAGAACCCTTAGACCAGGAATAAGAACCGTCAATGATCCAGATCCTCCTATGATGCTCTTACAGTCATAATGCATCAGGGGAGATGTAGATGACAACATCTGAAGAGCCAAAGATTGCCTACCCCTGCCTAGACTACATGTTTCAGTCTATCCATCTTTATTTTGAAATAGATAACTTAGCATGAAGACGCTTTAGTTTTTTTTTTTTTTACTTCAACAGCTTTAAAGTATAGACTTCAAATTATTATTTAATTCGTGTGACCTACTAAAAATGGTAAGCTGTTGCGTGATCTGATTTCTTTAAGACAATTTCTGCTTCCCTTTTATCTTTCATTTCCTCCCCTTTTAAGTTGTTTTTTTTTTCCTTTCGAGTGCGTTCCCTGAAGATAGACTCTTTTCATAATTATAAATGTAAATAATTCATGCCTTCAAGTTGGAAAATAGTGATTTCTTTTAAAAATGCTAACAAGATGTTACTATACCTATTTTTGAGATTTGAATTTACAATTTATTATAATGACTCTTTAGATCTCTATTAAATTATACACCGATTGAGAAGATCGCCAATATATTATAATGACAGCAAGCTTTCACAAGAAGGCTTTGAATTAGCTTTGAATTGGCATTGCCATATAAAAATGTATATATTACAAAATCCTCTATAATTTACCACTAAAATGTGATCTATATAACAAACAGGCGAAGGAACTGATGGGTCCAGATAATGCTAATTTATTTGCAAGCTACATTTGTAAGCTGATACTGGAACGCCAAAATAAATAGGGAACACTATACAGAAGACCGGTGCAGAGAGATTTTATTAAATTTTGTACTTCTTGCATAATCATAGGCATAAACAATGCACTAAAAAAATGATAAACTAAGCTATGACACTTTCCTATGAAGTCCCTGTGTTTGTTGCAAAGCCCTACACTCCTAAGCTTCCTGCAATGACTTCCAGACTAGAAAGTAGTTGATAATGTCAGCCAATCAGAGTCCTCCAATTGTATTCAAAGAGCTCAGCATATTCTGTAAATGCCTCCTCAGAGGTTTTTCACATTTTAAAGTGGGGCTTAGGCTCATGTTTTGCAGAATACTGCACCATAAGTCTGCCTCGTTAGCCATGCCCACTCACTCCAGAGAAATACTTCATTAACAAATGTATGTACACAGCTCAGCCACTGAAAACACTGAATTAATATTATATTATTATTATTATGTTATTTTTTATATAAAGCGCCAACAAATTCTGCAGCACTTTACAATGGGTGGACGAACAAACATGTAGTTGTAACCAGACAAGTTTGACACACAGAAACAGAGGGGTTGAGGGTCCTGCTCAATGAGCTAACATGCTAGAGGGAGTGGGGTAAAATGACACCAAAAGGTAAGGATAGTATTAGACCAGTGACAGTTGCAAGAGAGGAATCAGTCAGGAGCTATTAACAGTTTAATTGATACGCTTTTATGAAGAAGTGGGTTTTTAATGATTTTTTAAAGGAGTGGAGACTGGGTGAGCATCTAACGGAGGAGGGAAGTGAGTTCCACAGGAACGGTGCAGCCCTCGAGAAGTCTTGAAGGCGAGCATCAGAGGTGGGAAGTATCTGTACTAGAAGGAGAAGACACCCAGGGAGACATATAGTAATGATATCACTAACCGTTTCTAATTTCTCTGATTGTCTGTAGCTAGGTCGTGGCTAATAGCAGCTCACTTAGTGCTCTTTGGGACTGAGCTGTGTGCATACACTGATAAGGAAGTCTTTCTGGCATGATGGAGTGTGGCTAAAGGAAAACTATTGCGGTAGAAACACAAACCTGTATCCCTAACTCTCTAACGTTATAGTATGCTAGTACCGGACTAGTTTTAGCGCCCCCTCCTCCCCTGATTTGCAAGTAAAAATCAACAAAAAATAAAGCTTTTTACTTACATTTTTTCCTGCTATTAAGGTGTGGGTGACACTAATGTTTTTTTAAGGCTTATACCAAAAATATATATTTCTTCTAAAACTATAAAGATGTGAGCATTTAAAAAATACAGCATATCAATGAGGCCAAAATCTATTAATTGGATTCAAGTTGTTTTGGTACCCGTAGCGTCCCGTTAGGTATTAGCATTTGCCTAATATTGCATTGCTATTTTTTTCAGCTACATTTAATTTAACAAAAAAAGTGCAACTTACTTCTTTACCGGAATCCGACCTTCCTGGTTTGCTTGGAGTTTAAGCTTGGTGTACCTGCAAAGGGGGATAAAGTCATTTAATGTAATTGTAAAATATAAACAGATCAGAATGGGTTAAACATCTGCAAAGGGATATTCTAGGAGTCATATAATCTGCATTTATAAAATGAGCATTTGATACATGATCATGATGATTCTAGGACAGTCTAAAATAACACAAAATGACATCTGCTAGTCTTATATGCTATAAAGACCATAGCTCTATATATTTAATTATATTGGGGTTTTCATCCACCACTCAGGTTTCTATTGATGATGTCACTAAAATATATAATAAGTGCAGGTCAGATCCCATCCTTTAAGCAGTGCATATCAGACTGCAGCCAGTGATCCAAACATTTAGACAGAAAAAAGCACTGTCTGTAGATTACTCAGGCCACACAGCAGCTCCCACTTGAAGGGACATTTAAAGGGAAACTATAGGCACCCAGGACACTTCAGCTCATTGAAGTGGTTTGGGTACAGTGTCCCTATTGCCCTTAGTGCTGCAATGTTAAGCATTGCAGTTCCAGAGAAACTGCAATATGCACATTGCAGCACTAAGACAGCCACTAGAGGCCCTCACGAAATGTTAACAGACATTTGGTCTGTTAACTTTTGGTCTGCTCTGCATGAGGACATCCCGCATAAGCTATTTCCTCAGAGGAAAGCATTGATTCAGTGCTTTCTTTGGGGAGGGCCTAATACGCTCGCTCCCATTAGGAGAGTAGGGGAGGTGGGAGGGAATGCAGAGTGGGCGTGAGGGTGTGATCTAGCATCACCTTGCAGGCACTCTCCCGGCAAGAGAAACATTTTTTACGTCTGTTGGAAGCGTGCTGTGATGCACAAAATTGACTTTGCCAGCCTGGAACAGAATTATGGGATGCATGTGGGTCACGTGTGTGGGGGATGCAACTAGCTATCACCATGCAAATAATATAATAATATATTGCTAATATCTCAATATGTGCAGTGTTACAAGCTAAAACATTGCACATAGAGACTCATACCATTATGACCACTTTAAACCACTGAAGTGGTTATGGTGATTGGAGTAAACCTTCAACTAATGCATCTTTAAACGTTCCTTCTATTATTTAAACCTCCCTCATTATTAATGCAAAATCAACAGCTTAACTGGCATGAAACCTTAATATGATCTTTGATTTTCATTTTTGCATTGATCGATAGCAATCTTATTTATTCACTAGACTTGGATTGTCACATTATAACATAACACATATATAAACGGCATGTACTAATAAATTGAAAGAAAATAAATTAACAAACCATTACTATTTGTAGCACTAGTAGTAAATTATAGAGCAAAGAGCTAGTAATATTTCATTCACAGAGAAACAACCATTATTTTTTCATGTTAAAATCACAGTAATACACTATATTAATGGGATATTTTGTGCAAGTGATATTAACTGTGCACATTTTATTTACCAAGTATCACAATACTGTAATTCAATTCACTATACTGATTTTTGTCACACATCATTAACTTTCACCATCACCATCATATCTGTACATTGTTAAAGCAACTATAAAGACAAAGGTGTATTTTACTGTAATTATTTTAGCAATATCTTGTTTTGGGGCTACAGAAAATGTGCTTATATTGCGCAGATCTGCAGATTGATAATTTCAATTTGCTAATCTATTCAACCAAAACAAAACAAAAAAAAGTAAAATGCAATGTAGGAACTATACAATAATCCTAAAACATTTCATCAGCAGATACATTTTTAAATATGTTTAGGAATTTAAGGCGAGAGGCGAGACATGAAATATACATTTAAAATAAAGTATATTAAACAAGAGGAGAATGTGTAAAGTTACAGTGTAGAAAATTGAAAAGTTATTTCAAAAGTACATCTTTGCAGAGGGTGATCCATGCAATGATAACGATCTTGTATAAGTGTCTTGGGAAATTACTGTAGACGAATGGGAAAAAACGGCTTGAGATACACAAACAGATATTCCGAGGAAGAATATATATCGGCTTTTAAGTAGAGAAGAAAATGGCGAGACAAGAAGCACTATTGTGTTATAATCTGGTATTGTAATCTGTGTTCTTTTGAGATGTTTGCTAAAACCCCCAGACAAATCAAAGATGTAGCATTTCACTTGAGGCAATGTGAACTTACTGAAATTGAACATTACATGGAAGATTGGAAAAAGGGGGGGAAAAAAAACAGCCCACAGCAGATGATATGTATCTATCAACAGCTGGACAGCAGCCTTTACATGTTGTATTGGCTCTCATTTCTCGACTGCTGTAAAGAGTGTTCCTTTTCAGTCTTGAGATTCTGGTCCAGATGTTAAGATAACAAGGCAGTCATGAGTCATCTGTTTGAAAGGCCTCGATATTGTATGTGTTACTCTTTCAGCGTAAATAGCATCATGGACAGATTGCTAAAAGATTGACCCTCAAATATTACATATTTTCTTGCAAAGTTATTGAATAAACTATAATTTTTTATGTAAATTCAGGAAATTTCAGACCAAAACAGACTGTAAAAACAATAATTTGGTTGGAGGATTTTTTTTTTTTTAATATGGCTATTTTTGTCTAAAATGTTAAATTCTTTTGTCAATTCCCAATATAAACATTTTCTGAGGGACACTTTCTTTCAAAAGCACGTCAGTGGAATGCAGACGTGCGTTCCATAAAAAAAGAGGAAGTGACATCACCTATTGAAACACGGGTTGCGTTCCACCGGACTTTACCATCAGAGGACAGACGGAACGTGCGTTCCAATAGATGGAACTTGCGTTCCACAGAACAAGCTTCTGGGAAACACAACAATATAAAAGACGTAACTACCAACCATACACTATTCACCAACTAAGGAAGGCGAGATGCATTTTGGACTGCATATACACTTGTTTTTAAGTATATTGATCATTTTAACAGATTTATTTTACTTTATCATTACTAATAAATTTACATATTCGTTAATACCCTCAAGTTTCCTGCCTTTCCCTATTGACGACTATCTAGGTTCCAAGACACGGAAGAGGGTTCTGTATCTCCCTAAAGGATCCAAAGATCTGTTTTTTTATATTTATCATCTAGACTATTTCCTATACTATTACTCAGATATATTAGAGCTCCACTTATATTTCTTGGTGTATTCTTGTCAAAAGGTTTGTCACCCTGTGCTAAATTTATGCTACATAATACATTTGTAAAGTCATGCATCTTGCTCAGGCAAAATTATAGTCCATTGATCTTGTGTATATGTCATTTTCTAAAGTAGATTGATTATTGTTCTGGATCATTTTACTTAAAAAGGGTCTGTCATGTGAACTTTCTGTACAAATCAATAGCTATTTGAAAGTCAAGTTGTGAAGGTGTCAAGGCACAGCGTGGCATACAATGTAAATCGTTTGTATCCCAGAATGCTGTGCAGAGGTAAGTGTGTTTATACTTACGCCTTGCCCTAGCAGTGTACTTTTCCTCATTAACCTGGTGATCAATGAAGGTTTATGCTCTCAAACAGTTTTTTAAGGTTCGGTTCAAAGTGGAGTAACCCCCTCACTTAGAGAATCTAATGATGTGTGGATCTGCTCTTACTCGCTAAGCAGGGCAATTAATAAAAAGCAAGTACTAGATTATATCAAGGTAAACCAATAGTCTGAAGGAATGTAATAGTAAGTTATTATCTACATTGTAATAATTACTATCACCTACTAGTTGTGCTGCCCTAAATTCCTATATTATTCAATGCATTATATGTGTGAAAGACTTATTTGTTATATGTACATTACGTTCATCCCTATGTCTTATCTGTACTCCATTTACCTTTCCACTCCCTTCCTACTACTGTTCTATGAGTATTTGCGCACTTTTTAATGTATAAAAACACAACTGACAAATAAAGGTCAGAGGCTTATTGTGATAACCAACACACGTCTGGTGTCTGAATTCATGCTTTTCCACGTGCACTCGAAACAATTTGGGTTTCCTTGAATAAAACAAAGATTGATATTGGATCTAGAGCAGTGATGGCGAACCTTTTTGAGCCCGAGTGCCCAAACCGCAATATATGCCAACTTTTTTTTCCTCAAAGTGCCAACACTGCAATTAAACCTGAATACTGAGGTTTAAGTTTAGAAAAAACAACTTGTACAGTTGTCCGAACTAATTAACAACTTTTGTTTTAAAAGAAGAACACAACAGAGAGTTCAATGATACAGATTTTAAATAATGATATAAATAGATAAAATTCAGCGTATATTTATTAGTATCTCCAACAAATGCAATACATACACACAGACTGCAGAACACATTCTCACAGTCCGCTAAATACATACACACACCGTCCGCTAAACACATACACACATCGTCCGCTAAATACATACACACACCGTCCGCTAAATACACACTCCCCATCAGCTAAATACATAAACACACAGTCCGCTAAATACACACACACACACACACACAGTCCGCTGAGTACACATACAGACAGACTGCTGAATACACACACATACTGCATTGAGGGGTGCAGTGTGTGTGTGTGTGTAATGGTGGGGAGGGCTGTGTGTGTGTGTGTGGGGTGCAGTGTGTGGGGGGTGTGCTCATTGTGTGTGGGGTGTGCTGTGTGTGTGTGGGCGGGTAGGGGTGCTGTGGGTGGTAGGGGTGCTGTGCTGTGGGTGGTACTGTGGTGGTAGGGGTCCTGTGGGAGTAAGGGGTGGTAGGGGTGCTGTGTTGGGGGTAGGAGTGCTGTGGGTGGTAGGGGTGCTGTGGGTGGTACTGTGGTGGTATGGGTCCTATGGGTGGTACTGTGGTGGTAGGGGTCCTATGGGTGGTACTGTGGTGGTAGGGGTGCTAGGGGTGGTAAGGGGTGCTGTGGGGGTAAGGGGTGCTGTGGGGGGTAAGGGGTGCTGTGGGGGTAAGGGGTTGTAAGGGGTGCTGTGGGGGTAAGGGGTTGTAAGGGGTGCTGTGGGGGTAAGGGGTGCGGGGTTGTAAGGGGTGCTGTGGGGGTAAGGGGTGGTAAAGGGTGCTGTGGGGGTAAGGGGTGCTGGGGTGGTAAGGGGTACTGTGGGGGTAAGGGGTGCTGTGGGGGTAAGGGGTGCTGTGGGGGTAAGGGGTGGTAAGGGGTGCTGTGGGGGTAAGGGGTACTGTGGGGGTAAGGGGGTAAGGGGTGCTGTGGGGGTAAGGGGTGCTGTGGGGGTAAGGGGGGTAAGGGGTGCTGTGGGGGTAAGGAGCGGTAAGGGGTGCTGTGGGGGTAAGGGGCGGTAAGGGGTGCTGTGGGGGTAAGGGTCGGTAAGGGGTGCTGTGGGGGTAAGGGGCGGTAAGGGGTGCTGTGGGGGTAAGGGGCGGTAAGGGGTGCTGTGGGGGTAAGGGGCGGTAAGGGGTGCTGTGGGGGTAAGGGGTGCTGTGGGGGTAAGGGGTGCTGTGGGGGTAAGGGGTGGTAGGGGTGCTGTGGGTGGTAGGGGTAAAAATACTAAAAAACAAAACAAAAGAAAATATATATCAATGCTGTATCCCCCCCCCTCCCTCTTACCTTTGGTGGTTTGGGGGGGGGGGGGGCACAGCGATCCCTGGTGGTCCGGTGGTAAGTTTGTTTGTGGCAGCTAGCTAGCAACTCTTCTGTCCTCCTGCGCGATGCTGTGTGGAGCGTTGCCATGGTAACGCGCGGCAACGCTCCACACAGTATCGCGCGGGAGGACAGGGGAGCTGCTTGCTAGATCCCTCCCCCTGCCTCCCGGCCTGGAAGCAGAGTAGGCACCTGCCGTTTCGGGCAGGCAGGTGCCTACTCTGCAGACAGCCAGCGGCCCCCTCTCTCCCGGCGACCTATGGCCGCGTGCCAGCAGAGCGGGCCCGGCGCGCCACCTGTGGCACGCGTGCCATAGGTTCGCCATCACTGATCATTCTAGAGCATATGTATCACTATAAAAGATCTATGGTATATCGAATGTTAGTATAAAGGTCTTTATGGGCATTAGATGTTTCACTAACTGGAGGAAATCAGGATTGTCCAATATCTGAAGGCCAGGATTGACTGTCACTGGCATGTATAAGTAAGGCAGAGATTGTTGAGATAGCACATGTAAAACAAGAAAGGGTTACATAATAATGGCCTAATACGTTTTATCTCAATGCGTTCCGTTTATGCTTGATGTGTTGCTCTTGGTGTCAGAAGCAAATCTTGTTGAAGCATCTGCTATGCTGGCGTTCCAACCCCCCAGTTCAGCTAATATTAGTATTGTCATTTCAATAAGATGAGATTTGTAAATAGTGCATCTGCACAATGTAAATTGTAATAATTATACAGCGTTTTAATGCCAGTGAAACATATGTTAACACAACTTAATCAGATATTATATGCTATAATACAATAACTAGATCTGAGTATTTTACCAGGAAGAAAATAATGTCATTTCTAGTCTGCTTTCTCGCCTACCTTGGAGTATAGACAGGATTTAGTCATTAGTCATCATTCAGCTTTTCCAACTATACTTTTCTCAAATTGATGTAGTTTACGATTTTAAAGGGGTCCTATAATGCCAGGAAAACAAAGCCGTTTTCCTGGCACTATAGGGTTAATACCCCCCCCCCCTGTTCCCTCCGTGGGGCTGAATGGGTTAAAACCCCTTCAGCCACTTACCTCTGCCCATGCTCATCCCCAGCCGATGTCAGCCAGCGGGAGAAACCTAATGTGCATGTGCGGCAATGGCCGCACGCGCATTGGACCTCCCCATAGGAAAGCATTATTCAATTCTTTCCTATGGGGAAAATCTGATGCTAGAGGTCCGTGAGGACGTCCAGCATCAGATAACGGACCAAAAGTCCATTTGGATTCCGGAAGCCCTCTAGTGGCTGTCTGTTAGACAGCCACAGAGGGCAGACTTAGAGCTGCAATGTAAACATGTGCAAAAGTGCAAAAAGGTCACAGCACCCAGATAACTTAAATTAGCTGAAGTGGTCTGGTTGCCTACAGTGTCCCTTTAAGAGGTATCAATGGGAACTGTTGATCATTATGAAGAATGCTGAACTATTTCACTAAACAATGTCTGACCATTTGTTTGGTACAATGGGAGAGATTTATTGAAGTGTCCCTAATAGAAAAGTAGTTCAAAGTTCTATAAGTGAAGATATCACCATGGAAACCCATACAGGGAGCAGGTACATTCCATTTGTATCTATTATGAATTTCCCACTTTTAGAACTCTGCCTCATTTATTTATTAATGGCACCTTTATAAATCGCCCCCAGGTGACCTATTTACAGACACGGATGACCTATTTGTCAAGCTTTTGTTTTGGAGACAAAGGACATGGTATAGCACTATTTTGGGGGTGTCTGGCACACTGAAAGGAAAGGAAGAATCTGTCAAAATGTTTTGTATTACTTGCATCTAACCCTTTATGTTTCTGTGGTTTGTATAAAAACCATCACGGATTATCAGTACATTAAACAGAGAGTTTTGGGCACCTTCCCTTTGTTTTTTTGTCATAGAGTTTTCAAACAATTTGACAATAACCATTGCTTTCCCAGCACCTCAAACCTAGCCTCACCTGCAGCTGAGATAAAGTGATTTTTCTGCAATAATCGTGGACAACAACTTCAGGCTGCGATACCTGCTTAATTAATTTTCAAGGTGGTTTTATGAATGGGGTGTCACAAAACTGATGAGAGCATCAGGTGACCGCTCTCAGCCAATCAGCGGCGCCGCTGCACAATTCTGCAAGAGCCTTCCGGTTTTCTGAGTTTCATCAAATGGAAGGACAGAGAGTCGTGGTGATTCAGTGCTGCAACACAGCCTTGGGGTAAACACCATTCTACAATGATTTAACCCTTGAAGATGAGCCAAGTCCAGGGATCTCCATTTTTATGAAATTGTTATGGTGCCTATAGTGTTCCCTTTAAGTAGATGGATAATTAATATTAAAAACAGATAATGTTTCTGAATACTGTACTTATTGTTGCTTGGAGAAAGGCCCAACAAAAGAGCTTTAGAATGTTGACATAACATAATACATTTCTACAATACTGTGCATTTATTTGTGTTCTGAATGCTTTGGAACCAAATGCTTAGCTTCTGCAGTTCATGTTTGGAGATTCTTAATGTCATCTATGGAGCTGGCAATCTTTAAAATTGATACAGGGGATTAGCGTTCAAAGCTTCACTTCTCTGGAAATCACACAGTTGAATAAAACATTGAAAATCACATGTAAATTGTGTTAAGGAAGAGCACAAAGTTTGTTTGAGTTTATCCCCCCGCCCCCCACTATGCTCACTGTCAGAAATAGGTAACGTTTATGACAATGATTGACAGGGAGCTTAAATGGAGGTGCCCAGTACCAGAATACAAGTGCTACATTTAATTTAATCTTTCGCAATTCACAAATACATATTTGGTAAATATAGGGGTTAGGAAACATGATAATAAAAATCCTGGGAAGTTGTAGTTCCTCTTTAAGAATTTAAAATATCTGTGCTGGGTTGGCATATCCAGTGGTCAATGCACAGTTCCCTTCTTTCTGTCTCCCCCAGAGAACCCTGCCTAAATAAACAGTGCTAGGTGTACAATTTTATTATCACTATCATCACAATTTATATAGCGCCAACATATTCCGCAGTGCTGTTCAACTGTCTTACGGAATGTCAAACAAGAAAAAAAGATAATTGCATTTTACATTTGCCATATTGCTGTATAGCTTTGTTTAATACATTTTTTTATTTTATAGCACACCATTTTCGAAACATTGAATTTGGAGAAACGGAGTCTTAAAACGGATTGATGAAGGCCGGTTTCCAAGATTAGCCAGTTTCAGGACTGAGAGGGTTGTTTTTGTTATTATTTATTCCAACTCGTCTGGTTACAAACACGTGTCTGTTAGTCCACCCATTGTACAGCGCTACAGAACTTGTTGGCGCTTTATAAATAATAATAATAATAATAATAATAATAATAGTGACATTTTGCAAACACTGGCGTTTCCTGTGCAAAAAGTCCTGTTGTATAACTCAGCAGTCGCAGACGTTCAATATTTCTCATTCACAGAGTTATTTACTAAGCCCAGAACTGCAGATAAATGGCAAAGGTACATTTTTGGACAACGTAACAAGCTAGAACTATAGCTGATATGAACATGTTTTTCAGTTCAACTACTTTGGCCCAGCAGTAGCATTTTCCTTTGTAAATTTTCATAATACCCAACAGTTTGGTCAATAACCGTGCTATAGCGATTCTTTCTACATTCTATGCAGTCCGCTCCTAGCTTAGTCACTGCTCGGGTAAATTGACTTCTGGCAGGACTTTCTAATCAGTTGTTGTTGGATTCCATTGTAATCCTTCTGAGTCAGTGGGATACAAAATGCAATGGAAAGAAATGTGTTTCCTTTCTCTTTAACACAGTAAAGGTCGTGTTAAAATACGATCACTGTCAGTTGAGTATGTAGCTGCCAATTTCGTGTTATAGCTAAGATTTCTCTTTTCTACCATCTGTGCAATAGGGTCTGAGCTTTGTCTGTAGGATTTGTCACTGTTTATGTATGGAATTAACCATTTTAGGAATGTGCTGTAGATGCAGGGTTTTTCTAGAATTAGAAGGACCTTTCGGTCCCAGCGATAATAATAGCTGTAGACACCTGCAGGTTTGGTGTGGAGAGGAATAAACAGCCCTGATAAAAGGACATAGCACAAAACGCGCAGGTGTGATATGTGACTAATAGTTCCTACTAAGACTCAGCCAGATCATTCTTTCTACAGATTTTAAAAATAACTAGAGCAGGGCATATAAAGGACTACGTGGCAAATCATTGGCAAGAATTGAGACTAGAAAAGTAAATATACATCAGTCAGGATGATTTACCTCGTCCATGGACACGGGAGACAAAATTAAAACTGGCATTGCAGAGATTTTGTTTGCCTTTATCTTGATCAATAGAGGCTTAACTCTTTATATTTTATTTACCGTGAGAGGAATCGGAATACCATGGTAGCCTGCTAGCCTTCCATTTAGCCAGCTCATACATATATCCCCCCTATTTCCATTTGAATTGTGTTGTTCTTCCTCAATTGGTGATGTTTTAGGAGTTATTCTGGATACACCTTAGCAACCTGACAGTATATTGGATGAGCACCGATTAACAGTTGTTAATTTGTAGCTAGTTTGGGTTTGGAATCCAGTTACAGTGCTTATGGTTATGAGTACTGCAGTTTCATCCCAGTTGGATTCACTAATTCCAAAGACTAGCAAGTATCTGTGTGTCCGGTGTATCAGTGTGTAAGAGTCACTGCACCCACGGCCAACTTCCCATCATCAAGGTAGTAAAAGTGTGCATGTGCTTAAATTTGAATCCATATTTTATTTTGGTAATTTCTCTCAAGCTACTTTGCACTTGGAGCACATTCCAAACAGTATAGGAGTCATCAAGGCCTTTGTGAGCCCTTTTTTCCCCCCATTTTCAGGTATTCCTGTCTCTCCAGCTAATCTCCCAT
This sequence comes from Pelobates fuscus, assembly GCF_036172605.1. NCBI lineage: Eukaryota > Metazoa > Chordata > Amphibia > Anura > Pelobatidae > Pelobates > Pelobates fuscus. The sequence goes on along the minus strand of NC_086318.1, from coordinate 417,812,035 downwards.
CCCAACTCTGTACCTTTCCTTCCCAAACTCTGCAAACAGGAAAACCTCTGGTCTACTCTATAGTGTGAATGTTATTATTTATTATTATTATTGCCATTTACATAGCGCCAACAGATTCCGTAGCGCTTTACAATATTATGAGAGGGGGGGATTTAACTATAAATAGGACAATTACAAAAAACGAGAGGGGAACAATAGGTTGAAGAGGACCCTGCTCAATCAAGCTTACAGTCTATAGAATGGTCCCCTAAAGCTCTGATTGGCATTCTTTGATCTCTAAGGTCAGTCTACGTGCAGTGTACCACAATCTACTCTCCTCTCCAGCTAAGAATGCATTGGAGCTCTACTTTAGAATTGACCAATTTGGTATCTAGAGGTCCTGGATAATACATATAGAGCAATATAAGAAGGCATGTTAATATAAAGCAGTTATGGTTTACCTTGCACTATACATGGCCATGGTTCATATTTCATATGATGATCAGCAAGTCTTAGCTTAATAGAGAGTCCCAGGGACATTTTCATATTTGCCTCCATCATTTGACACACACTGGGGTGGTTATAGTCACATTTAATGTTCTCTCACTTGTATATTTACCTAGTCACCACTCACTTCCTCCTGAGTAGGGAACCAGGAAGGAAATGATCCTTGTTGGAGAGGTAGACTGTGGAAAGGTTGCAGGGACTATCACTATCAGAATTATTTAATAACCTCTAAATTGTCAGAAATTGAAAGTGAATTCCTAGTTAATTTAAAATTTTTGGGCCGAAATAGCCAAATTGGAAAATGTCAAGTCATCTTCCTGTTTAGTTCAGTTTTCATGGCCATAAAAATTTGATTTTAAATTCACACTTTAGGGGATAACCCTGTGAATAAAACTACCTACTTTGGTTCCCTTTCGCTATTTTTTGGTCTGGTAGATAAATCTACCGAACACCGACCACCCCCCTGGCTCATTAAGTTCAAGAAAACCGCAGAAATTAGCGCTCTTCCTGTGTGGTCGCTGTTCGTACAACCAGGACTTGGTCGTCGAGTGTCTGGAGCTCCAAGTCGGACACTCGATTCGGCGAACACCGGTCAACTTTGCGATCGCCTGCTTCTTTTCACAGGCAAGCCAGGAGATTGCTGTTCGGTTGGTTTGTTCGCACAAACCCGGTGAACAAACACTTCCAATGAGCCAGGGGAACCATTTGTGGTTTTGTTCGGGTTTGGAACACCCGAAATTGACCGACCGCTACCCTTAAAACTATGGAACTATTTGGGGCAAGCGTCTCGTGAGCGGTCAAAACTTTACACCTGTAGGGATTTGGCTGTATTCGTGGGATATGGGCGCTATTTGGACAACTTGGGTGCTCAGATCCAGGCTATCCGGTGATATAACATTACGTAATTTACATTATAGTATTTATGTGTATTCTTATGTGCTTTTCATATTTTGTATTTTATATCAAGTCATTGTGATTCAGTAATTTAGTGGGCAGGTTGTGGGAGTTTCTGTGGGCGTGTATAATGTACCCTTGACATGCATCAAAGCCGGCCACCTGGCCTGAATAAAACATTCCTGTTGTACCCTTCATCTAGTCTAGGCTGATGTTTGGGTATGTGTCTGATTACCCGTTGGATTTACTTGTATGTTGTATTTTACTCTGGAGAACGTATGAATCGGCACCCGAACTGCAAGCTATAATTATCAAGTATCTAGCAGTTCGGGAGGAAGCGAACGAACGGGTATCAGTAATACCAGCATTCGTTACAGACCCTATTTGCTTATATGCATGTATACATCCAGTGGCCCATTTATTTATCTATTCATTCAGTTTAGTGTCCTGGGAGGTTTCAATATGCGATAGTTGAATCTGCCAATGAAGACAATTGCTATACAATTTAGCTGTTTAATTGGAATAATTCTCATAGCAATCCAGTTTATTTTTCACACAAATTGATTTAAATATGCAAATAAGCCATCCAGATGACCGAGACTATACTTATTACTCTGCACCCCATGGAACTTATTCCAGAATCGACATGTTTCTGGTAAACTCACAATCAGCGTCGAGGATCTCGACATCCACGATCGGATCTATAACTTGGTCGGATCACGCGGAAGTCACGTTGACTTTAGACAACTTGTGTACAGCGCCCCCGTGGTCCTGGAAACTGAATACCTCCCTGCTACAAGATCCGGTCGTGGTGGAGTCAGTCCGACAGGAATTATCCGACTATTTCCTTCGAAACACGGCGCCCGATCTCAGCCCGGCCACAGTATGGGCCGCTCACAAGGCGGTTATACGTGGCATATTTATCCGTGAAGCCACCTTAAAAAAGAAACGCAAAACACAATTACTGTCGTCCCTCCTGGAGGCCCAAGGGAAAGCGGAAGAGCAACACAAGGCTGCTCCGTCCCCCACCACGTGAACGTACAAACACAACGCGCGTCGGTACGCGAGGCGCTCCTGGATGACACAGCTAGGGCCGTGGTGTGGTCCAAACGGACATACTACGAAAAGTCCAATAAAATGGATACGCTGTTGGCTAGATCTCTTCGCCCGAGACAAGGTCATTCTCACATCACGAGAATTAAGAATGCCAAGGGCAACTATTGCACGGACCCCACCGAAATAGCGAAAGTTTTTACTGATTACTACACTAAATTACACAATCATTCCGGGGGGGGGGAGGGGGTGACAGCGATCACCTACAGTGTGAGATAGACAAAACAATGGATTTTCTGGCTCCACTGTCTCTGCCGAAGTTAAGCGGAGGGGACGCAGCCATCTTGGGAGCGCATATCACGGCCGACGAAATAGACGCAGCGATCTCGACATTGAAAGGTAATAAGGCCCCGGGTCCGGATGGTTTTGAGGGAGGGTACTACAAGATCTTTTGCGAAGAACTCGCTCCACATATGGAAGCGTTATTTAACGATCTTATGGAGGGGGGTACACCTGACAGGGACATGTCGCTGGCCGACGTGGGTCTCTTGCCAAAACCGGGCAGGGACGATACGGTCCCTGAAAATTTCCGTCCGATATCGCTAATAAACCACGACTCCAAGATTTTTGCTAAAATTTTGGCGACTCGCCTGAACCCCTTCTTAACGAGTCTGATACACCCTGACCAGGTGGGTTTTATACCCGGTAGACAACTCTACGAGAATACCCGGCGCAACATTGACCTGATCTGGAGGCAGGCGACTAGGGGGATACCAACAATGGTCCTGTTACTTGACGCGGAAAAGGCTTTTGATAGGGTTAAGTGGCCCTATCTGTTCGAAGTTCTCCGGCACTTTGGCCTACCTCTTGCTTACACCACCGCTATCAGGGCAATGTATACGGATGTACGGGCGCGGGTTCGAATAGCGGGATCACGGGCTTTACCCTTTACCTTGGGCAACGGGACCAGACAGGGCTGCCCTTTGTCACCTCTGCTTTTCGCCTTGTCACTTGAACTTCTGTTACAGAAGGTACGCTGTACCCAGGAGATTCAAGGGATAGCAGTGGGGGACCGGAGATATGTTGTGTCAGCATTCGCGGATGATATATTATTGACTCTGACGGACCCGTCAAGGTCCATGGAGGCGCTGGCAACGGTACTGGAATCTTATGGCGACTTTAGGTGAACCTTCCTAAATCGAGCGCGCTCCCTGTTTGTATGCGAGACTCTGACATCATCTGCGTGGGGTCCGCTCACAATATTCGCATTGCGAGACACCAAATAAAGTATTTGGGGGTCCAACTGACGGCGGACCCCACCCAGCTCTTCCAACAAAACTATTCCCCCTTGATTCGCACTCTGATTACGGATATGGAGAAATGGCAGGATAAACCGATCTCGTGGATCGGTAGGATCCACTCGGTCAAAATGAATGTGCTTCCCAGAATTTTATTCCTATTTCAAGCCCTCCCGGTTCGACTGAGTCGGATCTGGGAACACTCCAGCAGGCGGTAGGGAAATTCATATGGCAGAATAAGAGACAAAGGGTCTCCCGCAATATCTTGTACAGAGCGAAATCGAGGGGGGGCCTGGGTTTACCCAATTTTTACTTCTATTATTTGGCAGCCCAGCTAACACAAATAGCGCATTGGCACTCTCCTCCAGACGAAAGGAGATGGGTGGACTTAGAGTCGTCTCTTATGGGACCTGATATGCCCCAGTTCGCCATGTGGGTCCCCCGGGACCACAGACCGGCTACACGGGTCGAGTGTCCAGCCATAGCAAACTCGATCAAAATATGGGACGTGGCGTCAATCAAATATGGGTTATCCTCCAAATTGTCTCCGCTAACTCCTTATTTGAGGAACAAAACGTTCACCCCGGGATTAGACGTAAAGGATTTCAAGGGCATAGAAAGCACGGGTGTCCAACGCTTATGCCATTTGTATGAAGGCAGTTTAATCCTTCAATTTGAAGAATTAAAAACTAGAGCTGCTCTACGCCCTTCGGATTTCTTTCGATATCTCCTGCTCAGAGATTACGCACAAGCCCCGGGGATTAGAACTAGCGCGACACAGCCACTCACCTTTTTCGAAACCATGTGCCTTAACGAACAATTCCCAAGGGGCCTCATAACGGCTTTATATGCACACATCTCTAATTCCACCTCCGAATGGGGAGAGCTTACCTACACAGCCCAATGGGAAGCCGATCTAGGTGAGGAGCTGGAAGGGGTCGAATGGCAGGAGATATGGGAGGCGGCCGCGACCTCTTCCATATGTGTATCTATGCAGGAGCAAGCTTATAAGACCATGTTATGGTGGTACACCACCCCGGTGAAACTTTTTAGGATGCATAGAACGACTACTGACTTGTGCTGGAGAGGGTGCGGACACAAAGGGACTTACTTGCATATGTGGTGGGAATGTCCTGAGACCCAAAAATACTGGAGACTAGTGTCAGACTTACTGAAGGATATCTTTGGTAGGGAGATTGGGCTGGACCCGTGGGTGTTCCTTCTGGCCAGACCTCTAGAGGACTGGACCAGAACCGAACAGAAGCTGGTACACAAAGTGAATCTCGCGGCACGGAGGGCCCTGGCACAGGTATGGCTTCAACCTTCCACGCCCCCGCTTTGCATAGTGATACAAAAAATTAAAGACACTTTCCTTATGGACAAACTTACAGCAAAGGTCAGAGGCACGACCTCAACATTTGATAAGATATGGTTCGCGCGCTCCCTAACTGGTACTCTCTGAAGATAAGTCCCTCCTTGACTTGTCCCCTTGCAAAGGTCTGCTGGGGTTTTTAATGAGAGGCATCAAGGATGAGGCTAGCCAGTTGGGGACTGTGCTAATCTTCACTAGATACTATCTCGAGAAGCCTTCTGTCAGTATGTTGTTTTATGGGGCACTGAGGGGCGACACAAGTGAAATTCCTCCCCTCCCTCATCCCTTTCCCCCCCCATGACTCCTTTTTTCTTTACCCTTTTTCCTGTACTTTCTCTTTCCTCTGATCCCCTATCCCATGTCTATCTTTCTTATCTACCCTTTTTCTTTCTTGGCCACTACTACTCTGAATGGCTCCATACTCTTGTCCGTTTTTACATTGACCATGCCCGCGCCCTGATTGGTGAGGGGCGCTAACGCCTGGAGGCCTCGATTGAACGTATACTCTCACATTACTGGGTGCCCCCACCATTGGACTATGACTAGGTTCTTATTACACAAGTAAGCTATGTGAATATGTAGCCCTAGTTACGGACACAATGTATTTCAAGTGCTATGGCCGTTCTTTTTTGTTTGGCTTCGATTTTATTATTTCAAAAATCGGTTGGACACCATGTATTATTATGGACATTTCATGGACAGCACGCTTTCACTATCAGCAAAGGGACCATGGCGATTTATCTCCTCATCTGCACGGTTCGCTATACATGTATTTGCTCATGATTCTGTCCATGTTGTTATACATATGCCACGGTAGTTTATGTCATTGGTGTTTAGCCTTGTTATAAATAAAGAATTAAAAAAAAATATATGCAAATAAGATGATAAATTTGATAAATTACCAAATTAGATTTTTTTCCACTTAATGACAGACACGGTGCCAGGACTGTCATGATCTATTGGTATTTGTTTAATCCTTTGTTGTAAAGGGTTAATCACTTTGGTCATTTTAACTAATTTGGCATTTTTATGATCAAATTTGGAGTTTAGTACATAACCTTAAAGAAATGTTAAATGACAGGGATAGTGATGTCGCGAACATGAAATTTTCTGTTCGCGAACCGCGAACTTCCGCAAATGTTCGCGAACCGGGAGAACCGCCATAGACTTCAATAGGCAGGCGACGGGTGGGGGCCATAATGGTAATGAGGGGGGGACCTACTGTCCTCCCCCCCCTCCGACCCCCACCCCTGGGCAGCGGGTGGGGGCCATAATGATAATGAGGGGGGAACCTACTGTCCTCCCCCTCTCCGGCCCCCACCCCTGGGCGGCGGGTGGGGGCCATAATGGTAATGAGGGGGGGGACCTACTGTAGGTCCCCCCCTCATTACCATTAAAAAAGTAGGTCCCCCTTATTGTTATTTTTAGGGCCCCCACCCACCGCTCAGGGGTGGGGGCCGGAGGGGGACAGTAGGTCCCCCCCTATTGTTTTTTTTAGGGCCCCCACCCACCGCTCAGGGGTGGGGTCAGGGGAGAAGGACAATAGGTCATCCCCCATTTTTTACTTTAGGGCCCCCACCGGCTCAGGGAGGGGGGACCCTTTTTTTTTTTTTTAACAGTGAGCAGCCACAGGCTGTTTAATAGACATGCCCCTACTCGCGGTATTGCGAGTAGGGGCACAATTTACTAATACTAAGTAATTTTTACTTAGTATTTGTAAATTTGGCCACAAACAAAAAAATATAAAATAGGGGGCGGACCGAACATCGCATATGTTCGCCATACGTGGCGAACGCGAACACGCTATGTTCGCCAGGAACTATTCGCCAATGAACCGTTCGGGACATCACTAGACAGGGAACATGATAGTGTAAAGACAAGTATTTTCATTAGAGCTTTTGTAAACAGCGTCCTAATATGGTATCCTTTTGGGGCTCTCCAGTGCCAGGAACACATATCCGTTTTCCTGGCACTGCAGGATCCTGCAGTGCCCCTCTCCCTCCCACCCCCCATCCCATGTTGCTGAAGGAGTGAAAACCCCTTCAGTGACTTACCTGAGTCTAGCGAAAATGTCCCTCGGTGCTGGGTCAGGCACCACCCATGCTCCTCCCCGCGGATGTCAGCTGGTGGGGGAGACCTAATTCAATGCTTTCCTATGGGGATTCGGGTGACGCTGGAGGTCCTCATGCATAGCGTGAGGACGTCCAGCGTCGTTTGAATCACTTTTTGTGTTCTAAGGACACGGAAGTCCCTCTAGTGCCTGTCTGATAGGCAGCCACTAAAGGAGAACTTAACCCTGTAAGGTAATTATTGCAGTTCATAAAGACTGCAATAATTACACTTACAGGGTTAAGGGTGGTGGGAGTTGGCACCCAGACCACTCCAATGGGCAGAAGTGGTCTGGGTGCCTGGAGTGTCCCTTTAACCCCTTAAGGACACGACATGTGTGACATGTCATGATTACCTTTTATTCCAGAAGCTTGGTCCTTAAGAGGTTAAATATGGAAATACCATTATTTATTTATTTATTATTGCCATTTATATAGCGCCAACAGATTCCGTAGCGCTTTACAATATTATGAGAGGGGGATTTAACTATAAATAGGACAATTACAAATAAACTTACAGGAACAATAGGTTGAAGAGGACCCTGCTCAAACGAGCTTACATTCTATAGGTCACCACTTAGGGAGTCAGTAGATCAGTAGATCGCACCTTAATTTAGTGTGCTTATATATGGTAATCCCACATTAACGGCTACCGAATTAGGGATGTATCTACTAAATTGCTCCCTAATTTGGTACTTTAAATATACTTTAAAAAAACAGTAACCCAAATTGTATCCTCAAATATGGCAATCCCACAAAAGGAAACCAAATTAGGAAGCTGTTGTGTTTAGTAGATACTTCCCTAATTTGGTAGCCTTTAATATGGAAATATGACATAAGAGTAACACATTAGAGAGCTATCTACTAAACAGGTGAAAATAAACTAAATTAAGAAAAAGCCCTTTTCATTATTTTGCTATTTCAGTAGCTTAGAGGATAAATCTCCAATTTGCTATACTTTTAAAAACAATGGATCTAAAATAATTAGTTTGTTTTGTTTCGGTTTGTTTCGGTTTTTCGGTTCAGACGCTTCCAAATTATCGAATTTGGATGAAGTTCGATTCGAAATGAAATGAATTGTGCATGTCTAATATTTAATATAACCCATTTCTGTTTGGCTACAACCTTTGGACTGTGTTTACTCTTTATGGCTATATACCACTGCAGGAACAGTGAGGGTCGAATGTTAAAGGACCACTCTAGGCACCCAGACGACTTCAGCTTAATGAAGTGGTCTGGGTGCCAGGTACCTCTAGGATTAACCCTTTTTTTTATAAACATAGCAGTTTCAGAGAAACTGCTATGTTTATAATGAGGGTTAATCCAGCCTCCAAATCCTCTAGTGGCTGTCTCATTGACAGCCGCTAGAGGCGCTTGCGTGCTTCTCACTGTGAAAATCACAGTGAGAGCACGCAAGCGTCCATAGGAAAGCATTGTAAATGCTTTCCTATGCGACCGGCTGAATGCGAGCGCGGCTCCTGCCGCGCATGCGCATTCAGCCGATGACGTCGCGATCAAGATGGAGAGGAGGAGGAAAGCTCCCCGCCCGGCGCTGGAAAAAGAGGTAAGTTTAACCCCTTCCTCTCTCCAGAGCCCGGCGGGAGGGGGTCCCTGAGGGTGGGGGCACCCTCAGGGTACTCTAGTGCCAGGAAAACGAGTATGTTTTCCTGGCACTAGAGTGGTCCTTTAAGTGGGAATCTAATAACAGAAAACTTTTGCCAAATTGGAGACCTTTTTTCTAAGAACTTTGTTTGACTATATTTTGCAAGGGTCTTGTCAGCCCATAAAGGTACACTCCATGCATCATAACTGTTAAAACGAATTTATTGTAGTGGCTATGGTACTATGGGACTAATGGCTTGTTTTCATAGTTGTTCGTAAATCTTTAAAAATAAATCACTAATTACTAAAATGGCTGTCAATAATATGAGTTTGTATGCTACAATATATTACATTTAGTGGCATTTTTTTAAAATGTCTCCCGTAGAGAATTAGACTTCTCACTAAGCATCACTCACCTCCTGCTTTACATTGTATACAATAAAAATAACTGCCTGTTACTAAGAAGTATAACTGCCTGATCTAGGTGTAAAGATAAAAAGAGACATTTATTACAGCAAGCTTTCAAAGGAAAATTCCAAACACCATAACCACTACAGCACCCTCCGGGGCACACTTGGCACTATAAACACTACAGCACTCTGTAGTGCATACGGCGCTTGGATGTTTACTTAAATACATTTTAGATTTTTAAAAAATATTACATGCAATGCATACACTAAGTTCAGAATGCACAGACAAACAGATTATGTGCACATGCGCGTATGTGCTGTGGGAGTCTTTAATAGTGTTATGGTGGAGTTGCTATGGGAATTAAATAGAAAACACTCAAAATGGTAAATGTTATGCAGTGAATGGTATCCGTATAGGCAGACGTGAGTAGTTTGCAGATGTTAAACACGTGTTGACCAATATATCTAGAAAGAAAAGTCTGCAATCACGTACCAGCAGTCAGCAATTTCACTGCTTCATGACTACATTTTACCAACAACCTTGTGAATGACCCCTATGGATGCAGTCCCTCCATTTTTGGGGGCAAACTGTTTTTAAACAGTGTGAAAAAAAATAGTAGTCTCAAAAGCCCACCCCCTCAGCTTCCACCTAGATAATGAGAGATTTTACTTCCTTATTACCCATACAAATGTGTACATCAATGATAGTCTGCCAGTGCTAAGCCACTCTAGTGGTATGCCTTCAAAAATAGCTATAGGGGTGCTTGGAGTACATAGAACAGTGGGAATTTAGAACTGAAAAAAACTAGTCGGTAATAAAGAAAAAAAAAAAAGTCCAATTTCTTACATGACAAATATGTTTAGCAGAGATTTATTTGTGTATTATTTTCCAGTACTTTTCTCTACTTCCTTTGGCAAAAGGTTCCAAGAGACCTTTCAGCCTTTCCCATCTTTATTTAAGAACCTGGAGGCCTTTATGTACACAAGAAGCTAAAAGTGCTTCTGTTTAGTTACTTGGCAAAGTAAAATCCAGAGCAGGATCCTTTCGAGCACAGAAAGGACACAAGCTAGTTTGACAAATCTCACTCTGTCGGGTTTATTCCAAAAAATAAAAAATAGTACTGAACTGGGAAATATGGGCAAAATTGCTGATTTGGAAAACGTCTAACTCCAGATGGTTGGGTTTAACTATTTTAGCCTCAAAATTGCTGTTTGCTTTTCAATTCACAAAAAATTGGTGCTTAAACCCCAGTGATTTGTAAAATATGGTGATCTAACATTTAACATATGAAAACATAAGAATTCATCATGATTTGTTTTACTCATGTATTGAACATTAACATAAAGTGTGCAAAATGCAGCCCCTGCCAAAGTGCCTCCTGGAGCCATGATTCCATCAGGATGGGATGGACTGGCCCTCCCCTTTTAACCCCGCCCAGACTTTCTGTGGCTGTCCAATCACAGACTTCCCAATGCAGCTCAATGAGAAGTATTTTCAAGGCAGGTGCTCTGAGCATGTGTTTCCTCTTGAGTTTAGCTTCACTGAGCTAACCAAACCAGGAAATAACAGGACCTGTTCTCTGATTGACAGCCAGTGAGGTGTAAGAAGGTTAATTTATAAAAATGCCCTTTTCTGCACTTCTGCACTTTTCGTAAAATGAAAAAAAAGAGGGCACACTCTTCACACATAAAGCATTTCAGCAAGCTAAAGTGCTCTAGGGATCCGGAGAGTCCTTTTAACCCCTTTAGGACACAACTTCAGAAATAAAAGGGAATCACGACGGATTATTTCCGTCATGTGTCCTTAAGGGGTTAAATCTTGTCCTGAGATGAAGGTAAACGGAAAGCTCCAAATGTGTCTCCTAATGGCTAAATTCAGAGGTGAAACAATGTCTGTTTGAAACCATATACTTTTTATTTAGATACAATGGACCTTTGTGATATCAGACTTGACTGAAAAATCTCCTGTGTTTCTAATATTATTACAGATACTTTGATTCTTATCATAATCACAAAGAGGAATAAACATAAAAAATAAAATGTGACAACCCATTTAGATATAAACAATAGAGGTTAAAATGTCTTACAAAAGAACAAGGAAATTAACTCACAAAATTGTAGTAACACCCTTTGCAATATATAAGGAAGCTACTTACGCTTTTTCCAGAAATGCATCTCTCGACATGTTCTGTGCCAGAAGATTGGTTGCCAGATTGAAAATCTCATCTGTCCACTCCTAAGTAGATATAAAATAAACATGCTTTAGCTAAAGTACAGGAACCATAAGATGTTTACTTTGATATTTTTCCTGTAGCCAACCAAATATTTCTATGTTGCACGGTAGGAACAAAACACAGACATAAACATAATCGCAAAATAACATTTCCTTACCTGAGAAACAGGAAGTAACTGGATTCTAGTAAGGACAGTGGATCATTACTGTGTAGGGAAAATAGGACAGCGGGAGTTAAAGGACAGGATGTCCTGCAATGGCAGAGGTGGGCAACCTTGGGCACTGCAGATGCTGTGGATACAAATTAACAATGCCCTCGCTACATGCTTTTAGGATACTATGTCTGTTGTCCTTAGAAGCAGAATACCAAAGAGAAAAATCTTTGGTGGAAGAACAGAAACTATTGTTAACGGGAATGGAGTACATGTTTAAAGGGGAACGGCATTGGTAATCAAAGGGAGTTCTACTCTCAAAGGGAGTTCATACGCTCATGATACCTAAAAAATGAAAAAGGGGGGGGCGGAGCCTAACAGCCTAGCCGAACGGACGCATACTGGTGGAGCTCCTCACAAAAAAAGCCTGAAATAAGCCTAAACAGCGACATTAAGACCTAAAACTGCCTACCTTTCAGCCCCCAAACAGAGGGCTTACCACAGAGGAAGCGCAGCCGCAAGGCCGTGGCAAACCACAGCGACGACGTACCGGGGATCGACCTGAGGCCTACACGTGGCCTACTCAGACGGCACGGGGGAGGCAGCCGATCCCTCTGCTGGCTGTTGCCAAACTACTTGGAGGTCTCCCCGACACATTCTAACCCCCCTTCCCTGCCGGAGAGGGATATCCCAGCTCAAGCCTCAGGTGCACGGCAACACAATCAACTCACGGACACTGCCGGTCTGATGTGCCTCATCATGGCGGACGCCACGTGCCAGCCAGAACAAAGATCCTCACTGCCACCACTCTCGGAGCGGCTGGACCGACTGATAGCTGCTTTCTGGGCAAAGCTCTCCGCTCCAGCAGAGACACAAGCAGCAACAACCCCACAGGTCACCAAGCTACAACCTGCGGCTCCAGGAGGGGGCCAAACTAAAGCCTGGAAGGCTGGGAGGAGAAGGCGGGAAATCCGATGCAAGCCTCCAGGGGTCGGCAACAGACCACCAGCGGTGAGTCACCCAACTAAAAGACGACATACCCCAGGTCTGCCCGCTTACAACCTCCCTTCCCCCAAGGTGGTCACTACCCCTCCCAAGCAAAGAAACCTCGACGGAGACCTACAGACCACCGAACACAACTCAGCCCAGGGCCTCTGCTCGAAAAGGAAGGGGTGTGAGGGGGGATCTCCTTACCAAACTACCCTGAGACAGAGCACTCCAGCCACCACCAGCTTTACAACCCCTGCCAGAGACAAGCAGCCCACAACAGGCTTAATACAATTTAGGGGATTCTAGCCACCATACCCCCAGACTACATCCCGGCTGGGAACTGGAAGAACACCAAATGGGGGGACCACTGCCATACTACAAATATCACAGACTCGGATGAGGGCTGGAGATGGAGACATACCACACGCTCAGAACGCAGCAGGGCCGCCCCAGACAAATCCTGCAACCAACCCCAAGCAGGGCCCAGACAGGGAATCGGGTGAAGAACCTCATAGCAGAAGACAGCCGGATTAATGGATGCCGACCACAAGCTACCACAGCCGATGACTAGTAAATATAAAACTGGACAATTACAATCATCATTGATATTACCTACATAAGCCTGCCTAGCTTATGTTTTCAATAAATGCACTCTCTTGCTTTGTTTCTTATAATATGTTCCTTTTTATGGTAGCGTGACTTATACTCTTTCACACACAACAGGCTCCAGTGGCACACTCAGCCTAATTTAACTATAATGGCCAGCCTGTAATGACTTACTAGCAAACGCGCCTGTTAATTTTCATGTAAAAAATAGCAAAAATGTGCATGTCTCTCGTATACCCCTATGTAATATATAAATGTAGAAAGCTAGAGGATTGCCTTTGGGGTACCTCACAAGCAAATGTTATATGTCTGTGCACAAAAATAAAAAAGCCCAGATGAGGGCTAATTGAATATTGAACTTATAGAATTCAACTGCCAGCGTGATCGGATTCATTGGGTTCATTTGAAGGCCAAGGCTTAAAGACAATATTTTATAGTAATTACTGTCAGTATTTGTTGTGGAGTTTTTTTTTTTTGTTTGTTTGTTTTTTTAATAGTAGCAATATTGTAGCCCCGTTTAAGTTCGAAAAGATAATAATAATTACACACACACAATCACATTCCATTTTACATAACACATTGGGATAATAATTCTCAGAAGTGTGTAATTGAATGAACAGTGACCGGACACAGGAGAATAGACTGACAGGGCATGGGTTCACTACTGTTGAATATCTGCTACCGATCCGATAACCATATGATTCCCAACCTGTCTGCCCACCCAGCTCTGATCAGATCCTGGAACTGAATGAAGATAGCCCCAGAGTATTTTAGAGGAAACAATCTGCTCCTCATGTGATTTTCTTCAGGACTGAAAGTGACAGTTTTCAGGAAATAGTTTCCAATCAGCCATAGAGACATGTCTAGGTGCCAAAATGAAAGGAGCACTTCAGACTGGAAGGGACATCCATTCTTAACACATTATACAAATAGTGATTAAAGCACAAACACACAATCATTACACTAAACTAAGGCACATAGAAAGTATAGACACCTTTCAAGTTAAAGGAACACTATAGTCACCTAAATTACTTTAGCTAAATAAAGCAGTTTTAGTGTATAGATCATTCCCCTGCAATTTCACTGCTCAATTCACTGTCATTTAGGAGTTAAATCACTTTGTTTCTGTTTATGCAGCCCTAGCCACACCTCCTCTGGCTATGATTGACAGAGCCTGCATGAAAAAAAAACTGGTTTCGCTTTCAAACAGATGTAATTTACCTTAAATAATTGTATCTCAATCTCTAAAGTGAACTTTAATCACATACAGGAGGCTCTTGCAGGGTCTAGCAAGCTATTAACGTAGCAGGGGATAAGAAAATCTTAATTTTATTAAAGACACGGAGGCTCCTATTATGCATTCTCTTTCTTTATTATACTCCCAGCAGCAAGAAAAGGGAAGTATGAGAGAATCATAGAAAAAAGAAAACCATAACAATAGCCTGGTAACAGTAGGGCCAATCAGCATACAGTATAGTCCATATAGGTGTAGTGTTCCTTGACTCCTCCTCTTTCTTGCTGCTCCCTCAGACAAGTTAAGTACCTCATCTTGCTACTCCTGAAATTTTATACATTTACTTGTATTTAATTTTACACATTAATTGGTTTTTTCACTAAATTGTGTGTAATACTTATATTGTGTTATATTGTGTTATCATTATCGTTGCTACTCTGGTGTCAGGAGAGTGCTGCTTGCCTGCTTCAGGGAGTGATTCCTCCCTGCCCTCACCTATCGTTTTCCCTGTTAGGTGTCTGGGGCTTTTATTTACCTTCTGGTGCTCGGCTTGCGCCTCCGGTTTATGTCCGCGGTCTTTCCGCGGTGTTGCGGGCGGCCGCGCATGCGCGGTCCCTGAAATTAATTTTCCCCTTTCAGCCCGGTCGCGCATGCGCAGTTTGTAGCGCGGCGGCCATCTTTTTGGTTTTTATGTCGCCGGGAATGTAACTTTCACTCGCGGCGGCCATTTTAACGCGATTTCGGCGGGAATCTGCTGAATTGTAGCTCCTACCGGCTTCTCCTACTCGGCAAGCACTCTCCTAAGACCCAGACTGGGATATACTACAGGTTATTGGCTGTCATACCTCTAACTAACTGTAAGTGTGGTGTGGAGGATTAATCTATCCTGACACCCTTCTTTTGTGCTGTTTCTTTCCTCAAGCTAGTTCCTTTACAGGCTATATTTATTGGCTAAGTACCTAGTGTATAGAGGATTTTACTGGGCCCAATATTTTCCACTACTTGAACTAGGGTATATATATTCCCTGTAAAGATTTCTCTGCTATGCAGGATCAGAGTGACAGACCCTCAGGGTCTATGTGCCCCACATCAGGCGTTTCCCCCTCTAACAAGGGAGGTTTAAATGACGCCAGCCTCATGGCATCCGAGGAGTTTCAATCCCTCCTGGACGCTACCATGGCACAATCCATCAACAGAGCTTTAACCTCTGCGATGGGGGTAATGTCGTCCTCTATCACTCAGTCTATAACAGAGGCACTGATACAGACACAGACTAGTGGAATGCAAACCACACGCAACCCAATACCCACTAACGTGGCACAACCGGGTCGTAAGGCGTTGGCAAAGAGCAGACATGTGACCTCCCCTCCTGAACTGCAGGCTCAGCCTGCATTGAATGACACGCCTCAGGCTGTCAAAGATGGCGCGATACCACCGCGCACTAGAGCCCCTGGCCGGGCAAAATCGGCCAGAACTTGGAAACGGGCACGTGCCCATGGGGATTCGTCCGATTCGGACCGGAGTGTGGAGGAGGAGTATGAAGACTCCTATATGGATCACTACAGCGCGGAACTTTCAGATTCCGGGTCTGACATCCAAACAGGCGTTGCTACCCAAAAGAGTATGGCTCAGGGCACTGCGCCTCCTGACTCTGGCGAGGGCGACCTTTTGCGGGACCCACTGGGCAACCTGTTATTTGACCCAGATGACCTCCGTCACCCTCGCTCGGCAGCATGGGAGCCGCCTACTCACATTGCCAAGTATCTCGCACTTCGGGTGCGAAAGCCCTTATCCAAGGAGGGGCGTAATAAGTTACGGGCAGAATGCCCACGTCCCATCCTCCCAGACTCGGTGGAAAAGACACCTGACGTGGACCCTCAGCTGGTCCAATTCTTGAACAAATCTGGTTGGAAACCAAGGAAGGGATTGGATTTTTCCCTCAGAAATTGTCAAGACAAACTCCTTGATACTTTGGGACCCATAACTAAACTATACGAGCTAGTGGAGTCCGCCCAATCGGGCGAAAGCGAATTTGATTTTGAAGTAGCGATAGGCTGGTTGCAGAGATTAGTCTGCATGGTGGGTAACGCCAATGCGGCTATGGCTACCGAACGCCGAAAGGCGATTCTCCTAAAAATTGAGCCCAAACTGACCAGCATGGCGACCAACGAGCCGGGCCCAGCGGCTAAAGGCTTATTATTTGGCGAATCCTTTATTAAGGATCTGGGGCTGTACGTTAAGACGTTCACGGCAATTGATAAGGCTCAGACATCTCTTAAGAGAGTATTTGCACCACGGGTTTTTGGAGGGGCCGGCAGAGGAAGGAGCCGTCTACCCGGCCGTGGATTTCGAGGCTCAACCAGAGCCGGCAGAGGCTCCTTTAATAATCAGAGACCAGTACCAGAGAGGCACTATACCCCTTTCTTCCCATCTCGGGGTCGGCCCTGGAGTTCCCGTGGACCACGGGGGTCTGTTTCAAGCAGACGACCTTATGGTGAGTACCGAATATCTCCGTTTTTCCCAAGTAAAAGTGGGGGGCAGACTGGCATTGTTTCAGCATGCTTGGAAGATTTTAACCGCAGATGTTTGGGTTTTAAATACGATACAAGGGTACATGCTGGAGTTAACCTCCTACCCGGTTCAGACGCAGTCCCCTCGAGAACTAAATATGGCCGGCCAACACCAGATGATGATCTCTACAGAGATCGCAGATTTAGCGTCCAAGAACGCTATTCAACAAATCCCATGGGACACAGAAGGTTTCGTGAGCAACTTGTTTCTGGTCCCCAAGAAAGGTGGCGGGGTACGTCCGGTAATAAATCTCCGGCCCCTAAATGCGTATGTCCAGTACCACCATTTCAAAATGGAGGGTATTCATTGCCTTCGGGACCTCCTCATACCATCGGATTGGATGGTCAAAATAGACTTACGGGACGCTTATCTGTCAATCCCGATCGCAGAAGCGCACCGAAACTTACTACAGTTTCAATGGCGGGGAACGAAGTGGAGGTTTGTATGTCTGCCGTTCGGCCTATCCTCCGCTCCATGGTGCTTCACAAAAGTGCTAAAACCAGTGATTGCTTTCTTGCGCACACGAGGGGTCAGATTAATAATTTATCTGGACGACATCCTGCTTCTGTCCCAATCTCAGTCCCAACTTCGCATTCACCTATCCTGGACGATCCACCTTATCCAAAACTTAGGATTCTTGGTGAATTGGGAAAAATCAATTCTACAACCCTCCAGGCAGATGGAATTTCTGGGTTTCCAAGTCGACTCTGTTCAACAGAGATTATGTCTACCCAAAGACAAAATGATTTCGATCAAGAAGGAGATCAGACGGCTTATGCACCGTACAACTATCTCCCTCCGACAACTTGCGAGGATCATAGGACTCTTGGCATCGTCCATACAGGCGATCTTTCCAGGACCGCTACACTATCGTGCCCTACAACGACTCAAAGCCTCATATCTACGCTCTGGTCACTCATACGAAACCTGCGTCACACTGGACGAAGACTCCAGGGAGGAACTAGACTGGTGGCTAGCACACATGGAGGCATGGAACGGACGGGCAATATTTGGATCGACGCCGGACCTGGTCATAGAGTCAGACGCCAGCTTACACGGTTGGGGCGCGCATTGCGGGTCAGTTTCCACCGGTGGCAGATGGTCGAACGAAGAGTCTCTGTTACACATCAACTGCCTGGAACTACTAGCAGCGTCATTTGCCATTCGCAGTATGACCCCCACAGGCATTTCATGCTCAATCTTAATCAAGATGGACAACGTCTCAGCAGTACGTTATATCAACCATCTAGGGGGTACAAAATCGAAGGTTCTCGCTTTGATGGCTCGAGATTTTTGGCACTATTGCCTGAAGCACAGCATTTCGGTAATAGCGGAATACATTCCGGGGCAGGACAATACAATGGCGGACTGGAATTCCCGATACCTTCGGGACGCAGGAGACTGGCATCTCCATCCAATGATTTTCCAGCGCCTCTCGCAGCGCTGGGGACCTTTCAGTATAGACCTCTTCGCGTCTCGACTGAACACCCAGCTTCCTCGGTTCTTCAGTTGGAGACCGGATCCAGATGCTCTGGCAACAGATGCATTCCTGCAGGACTGGACCAAGGACAGGAACTACGCGTTCCCCCCGTTCAACCTCATCTCTCGGACCCTGGCGGTCCTTCGATATTCCAAGGGGACGCTAGCACTGATAACCCCGTTATGGAGGTCACAACCTTGGTTTCCTCAATTATTGGAAATGTCGATAGATTTCCCACAATTGTTGCCGGACATTCCATACCTCTTAACCAACCCAGAGGGAATGAGTCACGAACTGGTCAACCAAGGCCTACTACAACTGATGGCATGGCTCATTTCAGGAGATCATGGAATCTCGAGGAGGTTTCGCAGACGACACTCAGTCTCTTGGCAGAGTCATGGGCACCAGGTACCAGACGTGCCTACGAATCGGCTTGGAGAAAATGGTCTGATTGGTGCATGGGACAGTCAATGGATCCCATATCAGCTTCTACAGAAGCAGTCCTACAATTTCTGACTCTACTCTTTGAGACAGGGAAAGCTTTTCGTACTATAAATCTGTACAGGTCAGCTATATCGGCGAGACATATGGGGTTGGATGGCACCCCAATAGGTAAGCATGCCCTTATCTGTCGTTTACTCAAAGGCATCCGTCTTACTCGACCTCCTCAAACTCGATATTCTTCCTTTTGGGATGTCAATGTGATGTTGCGATTGATCGAATCGTGGCCAATGAACCAGGAACTTTCACTGAAACAATTGTCGGGCAAACTGTTGATGCTGTTTTGTTTACTTTCTTGTAAACGAGTCGCTGATGTCAGGGCGCTAGACTGGCATGCACGTGTCTTTACCCCAAACGGAGTATCCTTCAATATTTCACGTAGAACGAAATCCTCGACTAAGGAAGTTTTCTACCCATCATTGCCAGACAACCCAAATTTGTGCCCGGTGTTATGTCTAAAGGAATATGAGCATCGCACGGCCTCACTCCGTCCAGGACAGATCCATCCACTGTTCATCTCATTCAAACGACCTCACCTACCAGTATCTACTGCTACTTTAGCTCGTTGGATCAAGTGGTTGCTGTCTATGGCAGGCATAGACACCTCGATTTTTTCCGCACATTCCGTTCGCGGAGCTATGGCCTCTAAAGCGTCCATGTTGGGTTGTAAATTGGAAGATATACTACGGGCAGCCGACTGGTCGAATGAGTCTACATTTCGTAACTTCTATTTACGCCCAGTGCAACACATTTCGAATACAGTGGTTGCTCAGCTTTGAAATAGCATAATAGGAGCCTCCGTGTCTTTAATAAAATTAACAGATTTTACTATTAACATGACGTAAAGTCATGATTTTATTAATGACACGGAGGCGAGTATTATTCCCACCCGCCCTACCCAGGGTGGTGAGTATATTACAACCCAGAACATGAAGCATTTCGGATACCTTAATACGGTAGGTACAAGATCATTCATGACACAGGTGAGTAGTCTACGAATATGACTTATGTGATACATTCTTGATCTAGCTAGATGGCTGACAAATTGATATATTTACATCGTTTGATTAAATGGTTTACGAGTTGTTGATTGCGGAAAACAGTCACGAGATTTCGATATTACCATATTTCTCCTCTCTTTTAGCTTGAATACAACTGGAGAGTTCACGGTTGAAACGGTTCTAGATTGAAGTTCCAGTTATGGTTTTTTGTTCGTGGATTCGTATTTATGGTTGGAATACTTGAATTTGCACTATTGGTCTTCAGGATCTACGCAGAAAGAGGAGGAGTCAAGGAACACTACACCTATATGGACTATACTGTATGCTGATTGGCCCTACTGTTACCAGGCTATTGTTATGGTTTTCTTTTTTCTATGATTCTCTCATACTTCCCTTTTCTTGCTGCTGGGAGTATAATAAAGAAAGAGAATGCATAATACTCGCCTCCGTGTCATTAATAAAATCATGACTTTACGTCATGTTAATAGTAAAATCTGTTAATTAAACAGAACTTGCAATAAAGAAAGCCTAAATAGGGCTCTCTTTACAGGAAGTGTTTATGGAAGGCTGTGCAAGTCACATGCAGGGAGGTGTGACTAGGGTTCATAAACAAAGGGATTTAACTCCTAAATGGCAGAGGATTGAGCAGTGAGGCTGCAGGGGCATGTTCTATACACCAAAACTGCTTCATTAAGCTAAAGTTGTTCAGGTGACTATAGTGTCCCTTTAAAGTTAAAGTTGCTTTACT